>NW_023396934.1:312364-612364 GCF_011125445.2 Fundulus heteroclitus | reverse complement strand
TTCTTCAACATGCAGCAGCAGGCTGATACAAGGAGATTCTAGCTAGTGTTTTGTGTGACAGGTTCAAAAACATTGTCACTCCTGTGACAAACTCCACTGCTTCTTCTGTTGCTATTTGGGTCTTCCCAGAAGCTTTACACATATTTCCTGGTGAAAATGTACGGCTAACACCAAAAGCTGACTTTTACTCACAAGGATGCACCGAGAACGCAGCAGCCAGATGAGCGTTGCGCATGCTGTTGCTATGGAGTTGCTATGTCCTGCCCCACAAGCGATACATACACATGACGGTGAATTCACTGGCTACAATCTCCACATGTCTCCACATGTCGCAATGAGCGCCTAAACTTTGTACTGGTCCGGGCAACGTAGCTCAAAACAGGAGGAGGTTTTTGCTGAAATTAGCTATGGTGAATAGCATTGGCTCTGGAGATACTGTGGATCCACACAGTTGGTCAAAAGAGGTGTTAGTCAAAGTGTGTGTGTGTGTGTGTGTGTGTGTGTGTGTGTGTGTGTGTGTGTGTGTGTGTGTGTGTGTGTGTGTGTGTGTGTGTGTGTGTACGTGTGTGTGAGACCTAACATTCCAAACCTACAAACATATTTGCTGAAATTGGAAACTAAAGAAGGTTATTGCAGAACTCAGGACCTTACCCTTCAGCTAGGAGCAGCTGAGCTACAGGATAATAAAAATATATACATAGAAGTTAAAAGAAAGGTAAGTTTATTTAAGAGGGTGAGATGAATGTTTTCAGCAACCTCTCACAGTATGTTTGCATTTAGTCAATTATGCCAATACACCAGTAACAGTCTGCTCACACCAAATGAGCATGCTCACACTATCAGCTCTGTACCATAAACCCAATTTAATTCCAATGTCCTATCTACTTGAATTGGCTGAGAGGAAAGTAACATCCTTTAATTGTTTCTCATTTTTCCTGACACTACTGGGATTCAACATCCCAGAACTACACAAACATTCTTACATGCAGCCTATCCTCGATGAAAGACATACACACATGCAGGCTCATCACAGGTACAATTACTCTTCATTAATCATCTCAATTATAGGACAATTCTTGGATTTACAGCTAGAAGTTTAAGCAGTCTCTTAGCCGCTTTACAGCTGAGGTAAAACCATTTACCATCTCATGTCTGAGTAGTAAATGATCTATGAAGCACGTCTCTAAATTTAATGAATGTGCTTTATGTAAATTGTAGTTGTCTGAGTCGCCTTTCTGCACAGCTGTACGTTGAAGCAGGACAGGTTTCTGCTGCCTCCTGAGGTGGCGGCCTTAGGGAACAATTATCCATTTGCAGTTGACCGCAGGGGCCTTGTGTTTTTATTTATAGACAGAAAGTGAAGAGAGAAACAGAACAAGAACTTTCATCCAACCTGAGTGAAAAGAAGCATCTACACTGGGGAACAACTGACATTATAACAGGGACTGACGACATAAGATAACACTAAATATGGCTAGTGTTTAACATCTTGTGAATAAGCTGAACAGAATTACCTACTCTTTCTTCAAAAAGTCCTCTAAAATAATTAACCAAGACATTCGGATTTTAGTTAACATCATCACATTTCATTGTTTATGTCCAACACTTCTACCATTAATAAAACGTGTGGATTTGAGGACGCAAGGGAAAGTACCAGAAGTAAAGAAAATGCATAGTTAAAACAACATTGTTTTTTCTTTTTATTGGGTTTGATCCTTTAAAGCATTCACAAAGTTAGATATGGTAAGAACTGGATGAATAATGAGAGAAACCCATGACAGAAACATGGCAAATGTGGTTGGTAAGGTGGTGACAAGGTTCCTCTGTCCTCTGTTAACTCTCATTTAACTACAGCTCACCCCAAAGGTTTTTATTGGTTTTAGGTTTGGCAAATTAAATGGACAGAGAATGTGGTTCATTTTCTGTTTGGTAAATCATGTCTGTGTGCATTTGTAAATATATTTTGGATCATTAATCTGTTGATAAAGCCAATGATAACTCATTTTAACTTTTGCGTCGTTGTCTACCAAATTGGTGTCTAAAATCTTTGGTATTTACATGGTTTAGTGATGCCATATACAAGATGGCAAGATTCCCAAAGACCTTGGAAGAGAAACGGCATGACCTATCACCTCTGTTCTCCTTTCATTAAAATTTATGAAGTTTAGAGGCAACCAAGCTTTGATGTCCTTCAAGCAATCCAACAGTGCTTTGATCGAAATAACATCCTTCTGCTTTAAAGGTGGATAGACCTTTGGGACCCCATCTGACAGAAAGTGCAAAATTATTCTAAAATGTTGGCTGATTAACCTTAAAAGATCCGAATGAATTTTGTGCTGAATTCTGAATGTCCATTAAGTCATTTAAATGTGATTTAAAATGTCGTCCACAGTGTCAACGACAGACAAAAATAGCGTAGTCATCAGAATCACATACCAGAAAGGCATCATTAATGAGTCCTAATAATGCTGATTTAGTACTATGGTGGACTTTAAAACCAGACAGCAGAATTTCCAGAAAGGCATCTTCATCCATGAATAGTTGTACTTGACAAAACACAATCTTCTCTATTTGTTTTTTTTTTTGGTCTTTTTTTTAAAATAAATGACAGCTTGGAAATATGTCCATAATTAGCAAACACAAAGAGATACAGACCAGATTTCTTAGGGAGGTTGAACTAATGCGTGTTTAAAGGGATCCACAATTTATTGTAATAATAGACTTTATTTGAGAATTATTTATTTTAGATGTAAAAACAATACTCTAAAAATACTGTAAAGTGTTTAGTTTTTATAAATTGAAATAAAATAATGTTACACGGATGTTACCATGTTTTTTTACGTCGCATTGCATTCTGGGTAAAATATGTATGCTGGGTCGTTTAGTGCTGGCTTCGTCTAGCCAAAATAGTAATGTCTAACATTAAACCTTTTCAGTTTAAACTGTAGCACATTAATATCGATGACAATGTAATAATAATAATAATAATAATAATAATAATAATAATAATAATAATGAAACAATGAATGACACTTACCGCTCGTAGGACTGTGAACCGGCAAGTAGTGCTCTGCGTCCAGTGTCAGGTCCAAAAACACTTGCTTATGATCTGATCGGTCTGATCTTCGGTTCAGTTTCGGGTCTGTGATTTCACATTCAGTACCGGAGGCAGTAGCAGTATCTCCGTCATTTGAAAGGGCTTCCGGTGTTGCCTGTCTCTGATGTTTCTCCCAGCATCTTTTACTTGCAAGGCGGTGGGGTTTGGGCGCTTCATGCATAAAAATAGTCAGCACAGCAGTTGGATTTAGCTTGCGAGGGCTGACTTGGACGCCCACTTGTTAGCTCATTCATCAATTTTGTTCGTACAAAAGACTCATAGTCCTCTGGAGAAGTGTTGAGAGCACAAATATAGGTCCTTTGGAAGTTGTGTTCTTCCAGCGGCACTCTCCTTTTTATTTCTTTGAGAAGCGAAGAAGACTCACCTCACTTTTTCTGTTGTTTTGTTGTTTTGAAATTACAGCCAACAGTGACACAGTGTGGCATTGATACGATAAAAAAAAAAGAAATCAGCTAATGTTAGCCTTCCTGTGTTAACTCTGTAGGTTCCAGTCACTGAGCTATATTATACACTGGAAAGCTAATCGCCCGCTGTTAGAACGAGTCGCTTTGAAGCCACCAGCCGCCATATTGGTACTCCCTATTTTCCTCCAGAAACTAGGGAATATGTGCACTACAGCATTGAATAACGATGATTCTCTCATGTTCAGGGGGGGCTTAAAACTTTTAAAATGTCAAATGCCATATACTTTTATGTTATGTTCTAAAACTATCAAGTACTGAGAAAGTCATGTGCTGAAATATTTTGCATTTTTATATGTATGTATATATATATATATATATATATCTATATATATATATATATATATATATATATATATATATATATATAACATTTATAAATATATAAATAACAATATACAAAAACGTATATTTACATATATGTATACATATATATACATTTAATACATATACAAATACTATATACTATATATATATATTTAATATGAATAACATGGAAAATATTTCAGCACCTAATTTTCTAGTAGTTGATAGTGTTAGTAAAATCAGCACTCCAGTGTATAATATAGCTCAGTGATTCCAGTCCAGTAGGACCTAACCGCATAAACAACCCAGCATGCATTGCACAGGGGAAAAAAATGGCAACCTCCGTGGGTAAAAAAATATAACAAAGAATATACATTTTTCTTAAAGTAATTATGATTTTTTATGTATCACAAACAGCATTTTTTGAGTTAATAGGAAAATTACAACATATTTAAGTGAACATATTCAACGAATCATGGATCCCTTTATGTTTAGCAGGGACCACACCAGAGGAACTAGAATTTATAATGTTGAGAAAACACTTTGCAAATCTTTTTAAAAACAGGTTTGTGGAGGAATAAGATCCTGTTGGGATCCTGAAGCCTTAACCCCTTAAATGGTGCCCCCAAAATTCTAAAAATGGCTAAAAAAATACCCAAATTAAATTAGATGCTGCTTTTGAACCCTCTGGAGCATTATTAAACTACGGAGTCTAGTATGGTTTTCTGGTAACAAATTTTTAGTTATTGAAGTTGGAACACACAAATTCTCCATGTCTTTGATCTTGTTTTCTTGTTCCTTTCTCTGACATGCAGCCGCAGGCTGATGCAAGGAGATTCTAGCTGAAAAATAAAAGGTCCAAACGAGGAATGTATTATGAGTGACATGTTCAGATTTGAATGCAATATAATAAAAATTACTATTCTAGAGCTGTTTTTTTTGTAGATATGTCCAGGCGTTCTCCAAAATCTTTCTGATAAGTAATCAGAAAAAAACATTGTCACTCCTGCCGACAAACTCCATCACTTCTTCTGTTGCTATTTGGGTCTTCCCAGAAGCTTTACACATATTTCCTGGTGAAAATATACATATAACACCAAGAGCTGACTTTTACACAGAAGGATACACTGAGAGCACAGCAACTTGAAGAGCTTTACTCATGCTCCTTCTATGGAGTTTTAAGTGTCCTGTCCCACAAGCGATACATACACATGCCGGTGATTTCACTGGCAACAATCTCCACAGGGTTTTGAGAAATAAGCTATGGTGACAAACATTTGTTCTGGAGGAGCTGTGGATCAGAACAGTTGAGCAAAAGACAATGGAGGAGGGCCTAGGTGACCATCTTGAAACAAGAGTTTTTAAAACAGAAGTCTACGGTAGAAACTACATGGCTTTGAAGTCAAAAATACATTCAAATGGGTCACCAGTGACCCGTTGCCAGTTAGGGCTTCGCTACATCCTCTGAAAAAAAGAGCTAGTCACAGGGTCAAGCAGCAGAGCCAGGAGCTGAATTAGAAGGGTGTTAGGAAATGTTTTAAGAACCCTTGTGGTGGCAAAATTCTCAATGAAAATGTAAGACATTTTACCCATTTGAAGAGAGTATTCCAAACAGAGGTTCTGAGGAAGGTTAAGAATATAGTCAATTGTGTTAAATAACACATAAATAGTTCTCCACAAATGTTACAAATGTTGTAAGACATAACATTTTCCCAATCTGTTGTTTTTTTTGCCTCTTTCACAATGTTCTGTTTTGATCCAGCACTCTTTCAAAATGTAATTGTGACGGCCCTGCTGCGCGGTCCGGTGTGCTATGACTGTCAATTAACACTATCAGTTAAGGTCCTCTAAGTGGGAGGCGCTTCCATTATGTGGCCCCCTGGTCGAAGCAAGCAAGCGCGTCCAGACCTGGTTGGGGTACGGACGTCCTGGTGTGGAAGGACCAGGCGGGATCGCCCCATCCGAGCTGCCTTCTATAGGCTTAAAGCACTGCCTGTTTCCGTGTCCCCCAGTTTTTGTTGCGACCAGTCCAGCCGGGTCGTAACAAATGGGGGCTCGTCAAAAAAAAAAAACAAACAAAAAAAAAAAAACTAAACATATACAGTTTGGAAATGTGTTCGTTTGACTGCATGCTGTGTTTCATTCATCTTGTTCCTATTTGTAGAAGCAAGCAGTGACATCACTGTTGTGGGTGGGGCACAGCTTTGTTAACCAGTTTGTTGTGGACAGCTGTGGCATGTTTGGTTGAGTGATCCAATATACAGGTGAGTGAAATGTTTTTTGGGCTTGTGCATCAATGTTGGTTCTGTTTTAGTGATTGTGTCTCCTGCTAGGCTAAGTGGTGCTGTCACTTTAGACTTCACCTGTTTGTTGTTTTGGTAATGTCGTGGGGGTTTGCGGTTGGCATTCACAGTGTAGGCAGTGATCTCGGGGGCAATCTGTGAGATTAATTTCTTACTGGTTTGGTGCTTAATAAGAGCCTGTTCCACCGAAAAACTTGGTGGATTATGTTAATGGTTTTAGAAGACGCTTGTATCGGGCAAGGGAACTCGTTAAAGAGAAGTTGACTGTGGCGCAGGAAAAAATGAAAAGCTTGTTTGATCGGCGTGCGGAGGTGCGCACATTTCTGCCGGGTGATCAAGTGATCAAGGAGAAGTCATAATTGGACACAAAGCCATTGTGTCCAATTATGACTTCTCGTTTTCAGGCGAAATTCACTGGTCCATTTACAGTTCTGGAGCGGGTTTCCGATCAGAATTATTTAGTATCTATGCCAGAGCGGAGAAAGAAAACCCAGTTGTGTCATGTCAACATATTAAAACTGTATTATGCGTGTGATGATTTATTACAGTCACAGTGAACTGTTGCCACGCCTGCATGTGGCGTAAACAACCTTGCTGGGAGGAGCGAAACTTTCAGCACCACGGACAGCACACTGTCACCTGTGGGGGATGATAGTGAAATGGATGGGTTGGACAGCTCTCTGATTCATGGGCGTTTTAAGAACTCTGAAACTTTGGGCAAGTTGGACATGTTGTTGGCTCACTTACCTGCAGGTCGTGCTAAACAGTTAGCAGAGTTGATAAGGGATTTTCCATGTCTATTTTCAGACACACCTGGTCGCACACATTTCATCGAGTATAATGTGGATGTGGGTGATGCTAAACCAATAAAGCAGCGGTTTTACAGGGTGAATCTGGAGAAGCGCAAGCACTTGGATGCAGAAGGGGATTACATGCTTCAAAATGGGATTGCAGAACCAAGTATGTCCAGTTGGGCATCACCATGTATTCTAGCCCCCAAGTCTGATAACACTCTATGTTTCTGCTCAGACTTTCGCAAGTTTAACGCTGTTACAAAACCAGATTGTTTCCCGTTGCCGAGAATGAATAATTGTGTTGACCAGGTGGGTTCTGCTAACTTTGTCAGTAAATTTGACCTCTTAAAGGGTTACTGGCAGGTGCCATTGTCAAAGCGCGCACGTGAAGTGGCGGCATTTGTTACACCTACAGGCTTGTATTCCTACACTGTAATGCCGTTCGGTCTGAGAAATGCGCCGGCAATGTTTCAAAGACTAATGAACAGAGTGGTTGGTGACATGACTGGTTGTGCAGTTTACTTGGACAACGTGGTGGTGTACTCTAACACGTGGGAAGAGCACGTGGAGCGCATCCGGGAGCTTTTCACTCTTTGGCGGGGGCGAGGTTAACAGTCAACCTGGCCAAATGCGAGTTTGGAAGGGCGACTGTTACCTATTTAGGTTGTGTGGTTGGCCAAGGTGAGGTCCGCCCTGTTGCAGCAAAGGTTCAGGCAGTACAGCAGTTTCCTGTTCCAGCTACAAAGAAGGAGCTAATGCGTTTTCTTGGGCTGGTGGGATATTACAGATGTTTTTGTCGAACCTTCTCATCTGTGGTGGTGCCTCTGACAAATTTGCTGTGCAAAGATGTAAAGTTTGAGTGGTCTACCCTTTGTCAACAGGCTTTTGAGCAGGTGAAAAGGCTCCATTGTGCTGCTCCTGTATTGGCTGCACCATGTCTTAAACATCCTTTCCAACTTTACGTGGATTTCAAAAAAGTTCAATAAGCATCAGTTGAACTACTCAGTGATCGAGAAGGAGACGTTTGCTTTGATCTTAGCCCTAAAACATTTTGATGTTTATTTAAGTGGTGGCACTAACATCGTGGTGTTTACAGATCATAATCCGCTGATGTTCCTGTCTTCCCTGAAATTTCCAAATCAGTGTTTGATTCGCTGGTCATTGTTCCTGCAGTCCTACAATCGGGATATCCATTACATTACAGGAAAAGACAACGTCATAGCTGATGTGTTATCTCGTACTCCACTTTTGTAGCACGTGTTTTTTGTGCTTGTTTTTGTCCCTGTTTCTTTTCTATGTGCCTTAAAGAAGCTTCTGAGTGCACCAGTTGCTGGTCTAGAGAGTGAGCAGAGGAGGAAATCTGTACATTAAACCAATCCGGCTGAGTATAACGTGGGCAAGAGAGCAATATGTTAAGGGTGGCTGGGTTTGCTTTACACGTTTGGTGAATTTGGAGCAGGGTTCCATATAGAACCTGCTTTTTTATGGGCGGGGGTGTGACGGCCCTGCTGCGCGGTCCGGTGTGCTATGACTGTCAATTAACACTATCAATTAAAGTCCTCTAAGTGGGAGGAGCTTCCATTATGCGGCCACCTGGATGGTACTTAAGGAGCGCCGTTCCATTCAGGAGTTGGGAGTCCCCTGGTGGAAGCAAGCAAACGCGCCGCAGACAGCCATCCAGTCCAGACCTGGTTGGGGTCCGGACTTCCTGGTGTGGAGGGACCAGGCGTGATCGCCCCATCCTCCCTGCTGTCTGATTCCGATGCCTAGACCAGTTTTGATTCTTTTAAATAAATGCCTTTTATAGGCTTAAAGCACTGCCTGTTTCCGTGTCCCCCAGTTTTTGTTGCGACCAGTCGAGCCGGGTCGTAACAGTAATATAACACTTTTTCTGATTTGTCCTTTTTGCACCTCCGTTCTGCTCGGCCACATTTCCTCCTGACAGCACGAGTCTTCTCTTCAAAATGAGGCTTGGGTTTAGACTTAGGCTGCCTAGTTTTTAATGGAACCAGATTTCAAGTTGATTTTACTAGAAGAATTAAACCAACGAACAAACTCCTCTAAATCAGAGGAGGAAACAAACAGGAGGTACAAAGAACTAAATAAAAACCAGAGAACTGAGCAGCAAATCAAGGTTTATAATCCAACAGTGCTGAGCAGAGGCACGAAGTTTATCTGGAGTTTTTTTAACAGCAACGCCAAATAACAGCCATATGATTTGAAAGTTCAGATTTCCATGTTAGACACATGCAAATCATATGAAAGAACCAGATCCTGTGTGTGTCCTTGCTTGTGTGTGGGGGTAGTTACTGACTACAAGAAGTTCAAAGAGTTACTGAGGCTTAAAAGTCCTTTACCACACACATGAATATTAAAATCTCCCACAATAAGAACATAACTGTAGTTTGGTAAAACCCAGTAAGAAAGTCAAATAAATAATTTAGGAGGTGCTTAGTGCATTTAGCGTTAACAGCTCAGAAAACCAGGATTGTACATCTTACCACAAGTTATGTTAGTTCAAAGCTGGGAAATTAATGTCTCCCACTCTGTGGAGGACACTGGAAGATTTGATGTCCGTCATTAATAAATACGGCTAGGTTATGGCAAGGAGACTAGAGATTCAGCAACGTTGGGCAATTACACACCAGCAAAGAGTTGTTTTCTCCTATGACCAGATTTACAAGCTGGACTAACAAAAACAGCAGAGACAGATGGGCAGCCAAACACACAGGTGCCAAGTTGTCTACCATCACACCATTATGAAAGTGTACTTAGTTTTAACGCAAATCTTTAGGACGAAGCTCCATAGCAGCTTTTTATATCATAGCAAGTATGTTTATTAAACAATAAAAGAAATTGAAGAAACAAATTAACTCCTTTTGTTCTGTTTCTCATACAAAGTCTGTTCTTTGAGAGTTAGTTTTTTTCTGTGCAGCTCAACTCATTGAAGTATACTCTCTGAGGAAAAAAGGCTTAATATGAGATTGGTTATTTTGTAAATCTGCCTATAACCTCTCTGACATTAAAATAAACAGATTGAAGTCTTAACACAGCTTCGCTGTTTAATCTGATTCAGATCAAATTATAGTTTTTATGTGTGTGCATGTGTGTAGATGAGCAGGGTCACCAGGTCAACTACATAAACTGCTGGCAAAATTGAATTAAACAGACTGGAAGCCAAATCTGAGTGAATTTGGAATATTAAAAGGTAATTAACATGATATTAACACATGAAAGCGACACACTGAGAGAGAGAGCAGATAATCACTTCCCAAATGACAAAGATCATATCTGGAGTCACTGTCAGAAGTTTCTCTGATGTTCAATTCCTTTAAGAAATTCAGTCAAGCTTTTAGTTCACAAAAAGAAATGGATAGAAGCCAGGCACTCTACATGTGTGGATCTGTGTTCAAAGAATGAAAGAAGTTTAAAATCTGGGTATTTTAACCAAGATGGTGCTACAACACTTTGAGAACAGGATTAGATGTAAATTTATACCTTTTTCAAACTCAAGGGGAAATAAACCGTATACCGTTTAATTTTTTTTTTCATGTTCTACAGATTTCAAGAGCAAATCATGGTGCCTTCACTGACATTTTGATCAGATATTACATCTGAAGATATACAATTTTCATGAAGCAATGCCAAATGACTTTACAGATAGGTGTTAGAATGTTCAGGTCCATAATCCGTCTTTAAATTCCATGCATGTTATGGGATTGAATTGTGGATTTTAATAGAAATGTGCTACAATCAGTGGAAGGAGCCAAATGCATGTACAGTGGTAGCAGTCAGATGCAAAGGAAATAACTATTGTTCTTTCACAGCATGGGCAAATCAGCAGGAAATGGTCCAGAAAAATACAATCTAATTTTAGGAGTAACCTCCAGCAGATTTATTTTGTTTATATATATATATATATATATATATTGCTTTAATACCATATACTACATTGCTCCTGAAAGCCTCATATAGCTTAATAAGACTGATTTCATGGTGTTGCTCGATGTCCAAAACCTCAGTAAGTTCACTTACTCCCTTCAAGGCTGCTGTAGTTGATCTCTCTCCTTTTCTAAAAGCCGACTGAAACTAGATAAATCCTACTTCAGTTATTCACTGACAAGACATTAAAAGATTTTATTAAGAACAGAATTTAACTGTAGGCCGGTAACAACAGTAGATTTCTGAATCAAGGGACTGTGCTGTGTGCCCAGAAAAAAGGTTAAAAAGGAGTCACCAATCGCTTTGGTAATAAAAATAATTACATTTTAGTGTGGTTTTGGTTGTTTTACTGCTCTGAAACGTCTTCAAGAGGCCGACGATTCCAACACAGGACACCATGGATATGATGGATCCAGTACAAAACAAACTATGACTGTTTCCTGAGTTAGCGCTGTGTAGTAAGAAAGTCAAACCATAACTGACCTCCAAGACTTATTCAATAAGGAAACAGTGAGGTGGTCAAGTTACAGAACTTTATTTGAGAAACAGAGCTGAGATTACATAGATGGAAATAATCGCACCCCGCGGTCCAGCTGGAGCTGTCTGCCCTGTTTCTGTCTACCCTCTGCTTCGCCCCTCACTAAATACTTGACTGCAGCCTTGTCGTGAGACAAAACAAAGAACATATCCCGCACAGCAAATACACCATTGACCTTGGCAATCAGCGGACAGTGGAGCTGATATGCAGCTCTCGTGTCTCCAGTGCTCCCATGTCCGAGTGGCGTCAGGTCATAGTGACGTTAGGATCATATTCCAATAACAAGCTGCTGCATCACTGAATTTGGCAAAGACACAAAATCAAAAACAAGGCAAATTGTTCCCTGTTTGGATGAAAACAGACCTTAAAGGATTTTAAACGAACATACTGCAGCTAACAACAGAAAGGATCTGAAATGTGCTGTCAACCCTGACCTGACCTAGGAACATCGCCAGAGGATTTGTATTCATAGCCACACAATCAGCAGCAGAACGCAGATAAAAAAATAAAAAGGAAAACACAGGGTAAAGGCAATGGCAGCCACCTGTAAGACACCAAGTTTTTATTTTTTTGTCAATCCAAAAATGTTTTTAGACTGTTGATTTTTCTCACAGGGCTCATTGAAACTTGAGTAGGGTATACAGAGTAGGGTATACAGTGCCTTGTAAAAGACATAAGATATTTGAAGGCATTTTTTATACACATAGTGGTGCATAATTGTGAAAAAGACACGTTTTTTCAGATTTTGCACAAATACAAATTTGTAAAGTGGGCCTTGCACATATATTGCACTCACCAAAATGAACATAACTTTTCCATATCTGACTTTTTGATTCATATATGGTAAAAAAACAAAAACTTGCTTTTTGTACTGAAGCATGGCACCAGTAGTGATTCATAACCTATAGTTGTATTTTGTCTCGTCAATAAACAATTGAAACAATCTAAAAATGAATTACCACAATGATTACCTAAATAATTTCTTTCTAAGCTCTCACTCAGACTGCAGGAGCAGACTGGAAAGAGCAGGGCAGCAGACTTTCAGGAAACGTACGAGTTCTCCCTCTTCCAGAAAGCGAAAAGTGCTGCTGTGCTGAACCGTTAACTCAATGATCTGCCCCTGCTCGAATTGCACAGTGCTTGGTTTGTTTTATGAGTGTGGCCGTGCTCCAGCTTGAAGCTGAGTGTTTTCTCACTGTTCAGAGCAGAAAGGTAACGGGGAGTTGAACTGAAATAACAAAACAAAGGTGTAGTTTTTTGCAGTGACATGTTGTCTGGTCTGTTATTTTCACTCAGCTAACTGTAGCTGGGGCGAGTAAAGTGAACAAGTTAATAGAGATGATAAATCAATCTGCAAATCATCATCTCCTTTCTAAAGGAGAATAATCTCTAAGAGGCTACTTTGGTTGACCACCAGACTCTAAGTTATTTGTCAGAGAGCTAAGTCTTTCACTGTTGGACAACAGATATTGCTTATCACCCAGAACGCAACAACCTACTACAACCATTTACCTGTAGGTCAAAAAGTTCAGTCTTGGTTTCATCTGACCAGAGCACCTTTTGCCATTTCCCTTTCATGCATTATAGTAAAATTTTAAACAAAACTTTGTATGTCTCTTTTCTTCTTCTATGCATCGTCGACGCATGCAGTGTTGTTTTTTTTTTAACAAAATAAAATAAATAAAATGGAAGGTAGTGATGTAATACAAATATAAAAAAGAGAAACTGAATACAACTGGACATATAAAATAAAACAAATACTCTGGCTCTTAAAACAAAATATTTAGGTCAGTTTGTGTGGAAAGCCAGTACATAAAAATGTCTTAGGTAGACTTAGGTCGAGCTTTATCATGTTCCAGTGTTCCTGCATAATACGCATCTAATATTTAGAGGGGCACTCTTCCAGAGTAGCGGACCTGCCACAGAGAAGGCTTTGTCAACTTGAGATTTGAGCTTAGACCCTGAGATGGATAACATCACTTGTGAACTGGACCTTGTGGTTCTTCTTGGAGCATGAATAAATAGCTCAAATAAGTCACTTCACTGTTAGATTTTGTGTTACTCTATAAAATAAATTCCAATGCAATGCATTAACTATTTCACCTTTGTTTTGTTACACCAACTAATGTTAAATGCCATGCATTACTCAGCCAGAAATTAAAACCTAAAATGATATTCAATATGTTCTACATGCATATTTTATCTGTGCATGGAAGAATATAAATACGAATAATAAAACCTCTAAATCAGTGTTTTTGTGTTGTGTTAATTATATATATTTTTTTTTATTATTGCATATGCTCTGTCTTCAAAAACCCCCAGTCGGTCCAGGCAGATGGTCATTCAGACTGAGCCTGGATCTCGTTCTGCTGGAGGTCTCTTCCTGTTTTCCTTTCTGCTATTGCTACAAGAATACTTGGTATGAGGAACTGCTACAAAGTCAGTAACATAATGCAAATGACAGTTCACAAATTCCTCAGTAGGTTGTGAATACTGCAAGTCAGTGCTTTAATGCAATCTGCAAGGTCAACGGAATACTTTTTAATCGATTTGAATTAGAAAATAAACTTTGCTGAAATGTTTGATAACTATGATCAATTTGAAATGTGCATTATTGAATTGAAATCTGTATGATTTGATTTAATTGAAATTTTTTTGTAAAGTGCCTTAAACGACATTTGTTGTAAATTGGCACTTTGTAAATACAATTAACCAAATAAGGAGACAAAAATAAGGAGAGACTATGGAAGCTGAACTATTTGATTTAGGAAAAGTAGGAATTATAAAAGGTATCACTGGATATTAGGAACTTCTGCAGTGAAGGAGGCCTTTTATGATAAGGTGAAACAGAAACAGAGAAAAGCACCAGCGGATGGACACACTCCAGCAGCAGCAGGTTGGACTGCTCATTAAATATTAAAACTAATCAACAATCGTATTCAGCCATGTGTTTGGATGTGTGTGCAACTGAGGGGTTCGGCCCGACCTCTGGCTGGTCTCCTTTTCTTAGCAGGATGAAATCTGTTTTCCCCGAAGGCTCTCTGAACCACAAGCACCTGGAAACATCTCTATCTAGCAGTTTGTTACAACGCTGAGATAAACTCATTCTTATTCTCTGGATTTTCCCTTTTAAAGGTAAATCTGCTCTGCATGTGACCAGCAATATTTTAACAGACCCTGCTGGCTGTTCACTAAATTATGGATATGTCCCATGTTTGTTGCCCTTCAATCAAACTTGTAATGTTTGGACTCGAGACTTGCTCTAAATTCTGTCGAACAGCCCAACAGCAAAGCAATTTAAGCTGGAGCCATATGTATTGAATGCTAACATAGGTTATAGTTCTGGTAGAAAGTAACCACTTACCACGCTTTTAAAGGACATAAAGTCAAATAAAGAAGACATAATTATGATTTGCATGAAAAGGAGTAATTCTTGCCTAGTAAATTTATAAACCGCCTCCTTGTTTTTGTACAAATGTTTAAAGAAACAAAATTGTTACCGTATTTTTCAGACTATAAATCGCTCTGGAATATAAGTCCGTTACGCTGAAAGTTGTCAAACTTACGCTGAAATTAGACCATGAGCGTAGCAGTGCTATGTGCTAAGCTAACAGTACGACACAGATGTTTCAGAGCAACATAAAGCTCACGTGCATTGGGGAAGTTGTAAACCACCCAGACAACGGACCTCTAAGCTAGCCCTACCTGTTATTAGCTTCACGATCGACCAAACTATGATAAAAAGTGTGACTTATATTCTGAAAAATATGGTAGTGTGCTTCAAACATGTGTCTTATATTATGAAAGGATGCTCAAAGAAAATGATGATGTACTGAAATGGATCTGTTAAGATGTGGATACAATGGATAACTTTCACAGTTTACAAAGATAAAAAAAAAGATTTGGAGCATATACTAATAAAACTCTTCTGAGGGCAAAACTTGAAAGGTCAAATAGACATATGTTTGGTTGCAGTAACAGAAGATATTCTCAGAATTTAAACAGGCTCAATGTTGATTACTTACTGGCAAAATTATTTGTTTGTATGTTATAGATACCTGAACTGTTTTATTGTAGATACATTTTTAACTTCATGTAGACACATTTATATATTGGGTTTATTATGACGAAGACCAACCTTGTTTTATTGACAGTCTCTCCCTTGTTTCACTTATATATTATGTGGGCTGCTTAATCTGAGACTAAAAATGTAATTAGCTATTTTATAGTTTTTGGAAATAATGTTGTACACCTACATATAAAGCTTTAAATAATAATAATAATAATAATAATAATAATAATAATAATAATAATAATAATTAGCTTGCCGTTAATCTTGTGTCACATCCTATATGTTTTATGGTATGTTGACCACAAGCATTTGCCATTGGGTCAGTAATCAGTTCACTTATAGTTCCCAGCTTAAGAGTAAAGCCAAAATATTTTCAAAAGGAAGAGTGAACATTTTGAAGTGCTTCCCTAGCTGTGTCCCCCAGTTTTTGTCCCACTTGTCATGTCTGGTGTGAAATTAACACTGGCAATCCCCTTGAGCACTCTATATGCACCGTAAAACATTTTGGAGTAAGTATCATACTGTCGGGATGCTTTTCAGGGAAAGGAAAGCTGTTCAGATTTGATGGAAAGCTTGATAGAGCAAACCTGGATAAAAAAAAAAAAAGAAAAACTTGTTGGAGGCTGCAAAAGACTTGAGACAAGGGTAGATGTTCACCTTCCAGCAGGAAAGGTTGACATCAAAGTATATTTGTGTAAGAATGGTCACGTCAGATAACAAAGCCAAATCCCAAGAGTATCTTTAGCAAGGCTTTAAACTTCTTATTTCCTCTTTTTTTACAATTACAACCTCCTTTGTGTTGGTTGGTCATATAAAATCCCAATTAAATATAATGAAGATTGTGGCTGTTATACAACAAAATGTGAAAAGGTTTAGGAAGTGTGAATACTTTGTAAGGCACTGGAAATGTAATGTATTATGTAATTTAAACATCCAAATAAAAAAAAAGGTTAGATTTTCAGTTGGCCTTACCCACTGCAAACATATGTGTAGATAGTACTTACCTCCCACAGGTTAAACAAGAGACAGCTGAGGTAGGCCCTCAAATGACTTATTTGAGGAGACTAAGTGAAGCTTCAACCGGGACGCATGATGCATCCATATGCAACTAACACGGCAGATAACAAGCGAGCAAGAGAGATCATGTCAGATCCAAAATCGATGTTGGATTGTGTTTAGTGCGAGCCGCTTGGTTGGCTAATGAGAGTCAAAGGCTTTGTCACTCAAAGGTCAGTCTCTGCAGAGCTCTACCAATCTGCCTCCAGGCTTTAATTGGGAGCATTGGGCCGAGTGATGTATACAAAAAGCAGAGCTGAATTAAACACAGCTGCACTAACTTTCATCCAGATGTTTTGCCCCTTCATTTCTTCATGGAGGCCAACCAATCTGCAGCCTGTTGCAGTGGTCAAAGATATCTAGAATCTGGCGTTGGGTTTGCCTGTTAATTTTCAAAATGATTTCTGGTTAAGATTCAAATAAATACAGTCTAGGTTAATCCATTTAAATCTCATCAATTCCTTTTGAATAGTCTAGTTTCATCCATTGGGCTTTTCTTGCTGTTGCGTGACCACAGATGTTGCGAACTTTACTGCAGAGTTCTGAAGGAGTTGTGTGAAACAGATCTGAAGCAAACAAGAGAATGCACATGGCTCTTGCTGTTCATGACTAAACCAACATGTGAAACTCTAACTCGTGCTGAGACTTTTACTTATTTTTAAGATGGCACACTGAAAAGCTCAGTTTGTTACACCGCCATGGAGGATTCCCCTGTTTTATAAGAGGAAATGAAGAGAGCTATGCTGTTTGTAGCCTCATGCTGTGTCATACAGTGTTACACTGAAGGGGCACTCAGTGGAAACCAAAGCCACAGCAGAGCACAAAGAACTTAAACACTGACACAGACGAGACTGCCAAAAGTGCAGTGCTGAACTCCCACAGAGACCAGAACCGTCCAACGCAGAAAATCTTGCAAATAATGAGAGCAGAAAGAAAATGTTCCGTACTGCGTCTGCAAAGTGTTTGCCCAAAAAGGAAACAAAAAAAAATGTCCACTGTCATTTCTAAAGTGGGTCAGAAAAACAAGAGATTCAAAGCATTTTCAACACATTTGTTTAAAAAAAAAAGAACTTTTCATTTACACACAGTTGATCTCTGACAGCTGCCCTGCCTCCAAACTTGATCATTCGTTTAAGACAGTAAAAAAAAAAACAAAAAACTTTTAAATAGAATTATTTCAAACAGTATCTGAGGAGGGCTTGATATATTTTTAGGTCATGTGTTGATACAAATTATTATTTATGTGTGTTGAGGATATGCCTTTAGATGAAGTATTGAAAAGTGCCATATTTGATCTTTCATGTTTTTTATTTTGTTGGTTAGCCCAAATGTAGCTGTTTGTTCCCTAAATTTAACACATTTAATTTAAATACTTTGAAGTTGTAAATGACCTAATGTAGATAAGGCCAAGGGGTATGAACATCTATTTTCTTTAATTGTATGTTGTAGCATTGTATATGTTATAACATATTAAATGTTAAATTCACAACATTTGATGTATGAACATAATAAACTTCCAGCTTTCCCTTCTATTTGAACACTGGTTGGGAAAACTCTCATTATTCTTCAAACAGCTTAGTGACACTGGAGAGCTGATTTACACAGTAATATGTCAGATTCATTAGTGTGATGAGCATTGAGTTGACCTTTGTCAATGGTTCGGTTAATAATTTTAATGGACAGAATGTCCAGTTCAGGGGTCTTCAGAGTTTGTTGCTGCATTTTTAGAGATGAGTTGATCCAGCTGGCCTCCAGCTTCTAATGGAATGGTCTACTGTGTGTGAAGTAGTCAAAACCCAAGGTTTCACTTGCATATTCTGGGATGTTCTTGAGGATTGGAGTGAAAAAGATTTGCAGATGTTGCTAGAACATGTCTTTAATGAACAATAGAAGAAGGCTGAAATTTTATACCATGCCCTTACATTTAACCTCACTATTATAAAAGTCAGAAAACAAATTATGTAAAGAAAACTGGTCCCATTTTAGTAGTTGCCTAATATCTTATTATCTAAGATGGCAGTATTATGGGCAGACATGCAAAAAAAAAAAAAAAAAAAAAATTAAAGAAACTTTTCAAAAGTTTAGAGTAGATAAAAAAATCTTAGATGGGTTTTGCACATTAAATAAGAAGACCAGCCTGACTTGGTGGAACGGTTCAGCCGAGACAGGTTCTACAAGAAAACGCCCAGTATTTTAGTTGAAATGTGTGGAAAGCAGTGAAGCTTCCCTACAGAAATCAGGGTTAATAAAATAAAGTTCCACCCTGTCGGGCAGATAATCAGACACACAGAGTTCATTTCAGATCAAACTGGAGCCTTTTAACTCAGAGCTGAGAGAAGAAGTGAAGGCAGAACAGCCTTCACTCAGATCTGAAGCTCAATCATCTCTTCATTCCAACCAGTAACTTACTCTAGTTAAGGTCATTAATGTCAGACAAGCTCTCAGGACTCATTAGTTCATGCATGTTTCAACATTTTTTTTGAGAAACTAAATAAAACTGATTAAATAGATACAGTCAGCAGTAATTTGGTAGTTATTTTTTGTACTTGTACTTCCAATTAGTATGAAAGCCCTAATTTAATTTAGCAGACATTACTGTTATTTTTCAACTATTTAGTTTAAATAAGCCTTGTTGATATAAAATATCTAGAATATAAATAATACAGTCATAAAGGGGTTATTAATGACTTTGATTGGGGAGGGTAGTACTATTGGTTTAAAAGCAGTATCCTGCAGAAGCTTAGTCTTTCTAGGTGAACATGAGTCCTCCATATGAATATATATATAAATATTGTATTCCATCCATCCATTGTTTTTCTCTTATCTGATAAAGGTAAGAAGACAAGCAACAACCTAAACCAGATATTAGCATACGCTGCATAAAAAGACATAATCAATATTCTTCTCACCATGACAGGAAACAAGACTAAACCTTTGCTGTTTTGGGTCAGTTATGATTATTATTTTCTTTTTTGCAAGAATAATAAGAGAGAAGAATTTTTTTTTCTCTTTAGAATTTTGCTAATAGAAAAGATCTTGATAACTCACATAAAACAGGAAGTGTTTATGCTAGTGTAATTCCAGACAAAAGAAAACAAAAAACAAAAAAACAATAGGATGTGTTTTTATAGTATATGTAAATTTTGGCTTTAACTGTGGTCCCTACTTTTCGCTGCCTCCAGTCAGTGGAACGTGCCTGGAAAGCCTCCAAAGGGAGGCTCCCAGGAGACATGTTATATTGTATTATGCTTTGCATGGTGGAGCAGTTGTTGGCATCGATACCTCACATTACGCGGGTCCTGGGTGTGTTTGTGAGTGCGGAGGACGGGGGTTGCAGGAAGCTTAATGTCCGCCTTCCCTTCTCCCAACTTTCTTTTGCAAGATTCCTTCTTTCCGCTTGATGTGTCTGACACCTCGGTGGTGTTGCAAAAGTTAGTTTCTGCTCATTCTGCTGGAAAGGATCAACTTCTAATCTGTATTAGTATGGAACCTTTTTTCCAGAGTTCCGCTCGGGTTTCAGGTCAGTCCGGCTGCCCACTGGAGCGCAGATGTCGCCCTATTCGGCCATGTCTCATCCACTGCGGTGACACACGGCCATCTGTTTGACTCCATATCCACATGGTGGCGGTGGTCCGGAGCGCCAAGCACGCCTGGCCGCCCCAGCCTGCGGCCTGTCAGCTCAACTCGGCAACGTCGTTGGAGCGGGAAGCAGGTTAACGCCTTAATCCCAAACGGTGGATCCATCCAGCGACAGCCCAGCCACGCGTGCAGCAGCCGGTTTGACTTTCGCAATCTGCAAGAGACGAGGTGTTCAATTCCAGCACGGAGAAGGCCGAGAGGCGTATCTGATGACGGATTCGATTCTGTGACCCTCAGTGGTGTTGGAGCCGGGGAGCGAGTGCAGTGATGACGACGAGCCGCCAGGCATCAAGCAGAGTCAACCACCATGCAGTAGCTCTCATTTTTCCACTCAGAAATGGAGAGTCGGTGGGTGGAAAGGGTCGAGAAGGGTCCCCCCCCCCGACCCACCACACAAACACTAAAAAGCCCCTGGCTGAATGTCATACTTTAAGCCCCCCTTCCACCACCTCACTCCCTCCGTTCTCGCTCATCACCGCTTATCGCTGAAATGCAGCCCAGCGCTGTGCAGCTCCACAACACACAAACACACGCTCACACTCTAACTCACTATCTTCTTCACATCCTCACTGAGCCGCCATACAAATGCACTAACATATTTTCACAGATTTATACATCTCCTTATTCATTATCTGCAAGCTGATACATTTCCTGTGGTAAACAGACAACCCCACATTTATAAATCATAAATGCACACATATAGAAACTCCCATTGGAAATATTTTTTAATGGCAACAGTGGGTTTGTCCACCTCAGCATTTTTAATAAACTGCACTTCCATTTCCACCGCAGTAACCATCTGTATTTGTTCGCAGCTATGATGCATCTATTTATGCTGCAAAAAATATCACAAAAGACCACCAAGGAACATTAAAAAAACGCCTTTTCATTTAAGAAATGAAGAACCCCACATAGAAAGTTTTGACTCAAAAAAGTGAAAAGAAAACAGTTTATTCACGGTAGAACTGGAATTATGTAGAATAAGATATATAGGCTGTTTTCTACAACTTTTTTTCTTTGCTTTTTTTCCTCAAAACATTTTAGTTGGTTCTATTTATTTCCTTAACGGTCATCTTTTTGTGTTGGGGCTCACTTACTACTTATTCATTCTTATCTATGTTGAAGTTTAGAAATCACAGCTAACGTGGACACATGATTGTCAGGAGCTCCTGCAAAATTGTAGACCTGCCATGGAAGGTATTTAATAGACAGGTGTGGGCTGTTTTCTCATTATGCATTCATCTGTTAGGCAGAGAAGATATCTGGGGTAGATTGCAGGTTTGATATTTGCATTTGAAAGCTGCTTCTGTGATATCTTAGTCATAGCGGAAAACTTTGTTTTACGCCTTTGTGTATCAGCCTATGCAATGCGATAAAACAGGAATGTTTACAAAGACAAGATGGCTTGCATTTTCTCTGAAGGATGTTATAAATAATGTATTTGGACAGAAAAGATGTGCCAATTGTATAAGAAGCTCTTAAGCCTGGTTCACGCGGCCGATAAAAAAAATATTGATATAACAGGTTTGCTCATACATTGTGTGGTGTCCGGTCAACGGGCGAGCTCAACACACCATGCACAGACAGATTTCACTCGGGAACATTCAGATGTCAGCTTTGTCAGGCCAGATTTCCCTCCTCAATAAAAGGTTTGGGTATGGTAATATTTTATGGCTCTACCTAGTTTAATTCACTCTGATTGATTACAACCATATTTGGGAAACTGGTAAACATGCCCTTGCCCCCTCCACCTACACCTCCCTTCTCAGCACAACACTTCGTCACAATTCCATTATTATAGTAGTATGGCTAGTGGAAGTACTTGTGTTGCAAGATGTCGGACAGGCAAGGCCAAGCTGACCAAAGGCATTAATCTGTCACCGCGATTCATCTTCCACGCTGTGGGACTGAAGTGCAAAGCCAAATAGAGGACCACGGCGGAGAGCTTGCTACACGGCTGCTAAAAGAACGCCATGCAGCTGGTGGCGTAAGAGCCAGCGGTTTAATTACTTACGTCAGTAAGCCAACCTTTTTTTTTTAGTTACAAACACACCTTTCTTTCATTTGATGTCAATGTGCACTTCTGGAAAAACAGGCATAAATACGGTTGTTTACACACTACTAAGCGCACACAGAAGACTCAACAAGTCACAATTTATTGAACCACTTTCTCGCAACCACACGACCAAGTATACCTTGGTGTCAGATTCAAAGAAAGATCTTATCTTTGAAAATATATTCACAATAGAGCGATTGAGCGCATGAAGCTATCATATGTTAGCATCATTGGATCTTCAGACAGTGCACGTTTATCAGACAATACAGCATTTAGAAATCAAATAAAGTTACAGGTAATGACGGTGTTGTGGTCCCCAGCTTCAGTGTTGGTGCAGAATTATTTTTTTTCATAATCAGTTTGTTTGAAAACTGCAACTTGAACTCCCCCATGTTTAGGAAACAGTCTTCATTAAAGTGTGCAGAGTCTAACATTGGCTTTCTAATTGTGTAGTACTTCCAACAAAGGAACTTTAGCCCCTCTTCTGTGATTATCTCAGCCTTCAGGAGTAAGTTGAAACTTCCATCCATTTTTGAACACCCTCTGACATAACAGCAGCCCTTTTTAGTAGCCACCTCTTCTCAAGTGGAGTAGTCAGGCATGCTAGCGCGACTAACGCCATTAAATTAACCGGCCGGAGTATCAACTGTGGGGAGAAGAGATCGGCGAAGGGGAAGGTGAAGGCTGTTTGCTTGATGGTGTGCTCAAATTGGAGAATATGAATTGCTTAGAAAGATAACCTACGACAAACTGTTCCCTGTTTTGTACATTTTTTAACAAAGAAACAAAGCTGACATTCACACGGCCTCATCAGTGCACAACAGATCACACTGTACCCACAAAACCACAGAAAAAATAAAATGGTTGTCATAACCCCTTTAAAGCTGCACCGTGGAACTTGCATTCACAAGGGCCGCTAGACTTGTGATTTCCAGATTTGGTACCCCTGAAAGCCACTGACAGCACTGCACTGACGCAAAACTTTAATTTCTACTTCCGTGTTTTGGAATCTGATACCAGACCACTTCAGACCATGAGATTAGGAAGTCATGGAGTAACTTTAAAGATAAGGCCCCATTCACGCCTGTAGACTATCCTCAGAAGTTGCAGTTCCACTGACCCTACTTGCTTTGGCCCGCCCGCCCGCCTCTGCTCTTCCCTACTCTATTTAACTTTGCTAAATTTGGACCAGCCTAGAAATGCCTTGAAGAGGGAAACCCCTGCTGTGGGTGGCTCTAGCCCCCGTCACCCACGCCCCATCTGCGACATTGACAATTTAAAGAAATACGTGAGAAAAAGTGAATGGCAAAAAAGTTATTATAGATAAAAAAACAATCAAAATAAAAAAAAATGTCTTATTGTATATGCATAATTGTCTTGGAAGTGTTTAAGACTGAAAATAATCCACCGGGATAAACATCCACCGGGATAAACATCACACATCAGCCTAAACTAATAATAGAATAGGGCACAGCTCCTCTGCTTCTGTCCGCCTGCTGCAACTGAGACCGTTGCAATGAGAGAAAGTTCAATTCAATTCAATTCAATTCAATTTTATTTATATAGCGCCAAATCATGAAACATGTCATCTCAAGGCACTTTACAAAGTCAAGTTCAATCATATTATACAGATTGGGTCAGATTATACAGATTGGTCAAAAATGTCCTATATAAGGAAACCAGTTGATTGCATCAAAGTCCCGACAAGCAGCATTCACTCCTGGGGAACCGTAGAGCCACAGGAAGAGTCATCTGCATTGTACATGGCTTTGCTGCAATCCCTCATACTGAGCAAGCATGAAGCGACAGTGGGAAGAAAAACCACCCATTAACGGGAAAAAAAACCTCCGGCAGAACCGGGCTCAGTATGAACGGTCATCTGCCTCGACCGACTGGGGTTACAGAAGACAGAACAGAGACACAACAAGAGAAACAAAAAGCACAGAAGCACACATTGATCTAGTAATCTGTTCTACATTAGATGGTAGTAGCGGGTGAGCCGTCTTCTCTGGATGATGTCACAGTTAACAGAACGCCAGACCAGGTGTACCTACTATGAAGAGAAAAGAGAGAGAACAGAAAGTTAAAGCAGAAATGACAACACATAATGCATAATTGAAGAACAGTAGAACTCAATATAGTGAGAAAATTAGATCCTGATATACTCCAGTAACCTAAGCCTATAGCAGTAAAACTATAAAGGTAGCTGAGAGTAACATGAGTCACTAGTTATAATTTTTGTCAAAAAGAAAAGTTTTAAGCCTAGTCTTAAAAGTAGACAGGGTGTCTGCCTCACGGACCAAAACTGGGAGTTGGTTCCACAGGAGAGGAGCCTGATAGCTAAAGGATCTGCCTCCCATTCTACTTTTAGATACTCTAGGAACCACCAGCAGACCTGCGGTCTGAGAGCGAAGTGCTCTGTTAGGAACATACGGGGTAATCAGAGCTCTGATATATGATGGAGTTTGATTATGAAGGGCTTTATACGTTAGAAGAAGAATTTTAAATTCTATTCTTGATTTAACAGGAAGCCAATGAAGGGAAGCTAAAATTGGAGAAATATGATCCCTCTTGTTGATTTTCATCAGAACTCTTGCTGCAGCATTTTGGATCAGCTGAAGGCTTTGAACTGCATTTTGTGGAATTCCTGATAGTAAAGAATTACAATAGTCCAGCCTTGAAGTAACAAATGCATGGACCAGTTTTTCAGCATCACTCCTGGACAGAATGTTTCTAATTTTGGCGATATTCCGGAGGTGAAAAAAGGAAACTCTGGAAACCTGTTTAATATGGGATTTAAATGACATGTCTTGGTCAAAAATAACACCAAGATTTTTTACTTTATTACCAGAGGCCAGGTTAATGCCACCCAGATTAAGTGATTGGTTAAGAAGTTTATTTTTTGAGGACTCTGGCCCAAAGATTAAAACTTCGGTCTTGTCAGAATTTAGATGCAGGAAATTTAAAGTCATCCAGCTTTTGATGTCATCAAGACATGACTGCAGTCGAAGTAATTGATTGGATTCATCAGGATTTATGGATAAATATAGCTGAGTATCATCAGCATAACAGTGGAAATTAATCCCATGCTGTCTGATAATTTTGCCTATCGGAAGCATATATATAGTAAAGAGAATTGGTCCAAGGACTGAACCCTGTGGTACTCCACAGGTGACCCTAGAGTTTGAGGAAGATTTATTATTAACATGAACAAATTGGAATCTGTCTGACAGATAAGATTTAAACCAGCCTAATGCTTTCCCCTTAATCCCTACAGTATGTTCAAGTCTTTGTAGGAGAATATTGTGATCAACTGTATCAAACGCAGCACTGAGATCTAACAGGACAAGTATAGACACAAGTCCATTATCTGAGGCCATGAGAATATCATTAGTGACCTTCACCAGAGCTGTTTCAGTGCTATGATGAGCTCTGAAGCCTGACTGAAACTCCTCAAGTAGGTAATTACTTTGTAAATGTTCACAAAGTTGATTAGCAACTACTTTCTCAAGAATTTTAGATAAGAAAAGAAGATTAGATATAGGTCTGTAATTTACTAACTCTTGATCAAGAGAAGGTTTCTTAAGTAAAGGTTTAATAACAGCTACTTTCAAAACCTGTGGTACATATCCATTTACTAAGGATAGATTAATCATGTCTAAAATAGTGCCACTGATCAAAGGGAATATGTCCTTAAACAACTTGGTTGGGATTGGGTCTAACATACAGGTAGAAGGTTTAGATGAAGCTAAAATTTTAGATAGCTCAGAAAGCTCTACTGCTTGTAAACAGTTCAAACACTGCGCAGATTCTAAAGATTCCTCCAATGCTGCCTCACTTACTGAGGACGAGGTAATCATGTTTGGGAGGATGCCAATTATTTTATTTTTAATGGCATCAATTTTATTTATGAAGAATCCCATAAAATCATTACTACTGAGAGCTAAGGGAATGAATGGATCAACAGAGCTGTGGCTCTGGGTAAGTTTGGCAACTGTACTAAAGAGAAATCTAGGATTATTTTTATTCTCTTCAATTAATGATGAAAAATATGCTGCTCTAACTCTGCGGAGGGTCTTGTTATACAACAATAGTCTGTCCCTCCAGATTAAGTAGGATTCCTCTTGGTGTGTAGAGCGCCATTTTCTCTCCAATTTCCTAACATTGTGCTTCAAGGAACGCAGCTCTGAATTAAACCAAGGAGCCAGCTTCCTGTGAATAATCACCTTCTTTTTCAAGGGAGCTACATTGTCTAATGCAGAACGCAATGAGGAAGTCACATTGTTAGCAAAGGTATCGATTTGTGAATGGGAAGAAACAGCAATGCTGCCATCTACAGGGCATTTCTGCAATACTGAGGATATTAAGAAGGGGACAGACTCTTTAAGTTTTGATACAGCATTATCCGATAAAAATCTACTATAATGGAACCCTCTTTTGGGGGTGGAGAATTCAGTTAGATTAAACTCAAATGTTATTAAAAAATGATCAGACAGGACAGGGTTGTGAGGAAATACTGTTAATTCTTCACAATCAATGCCATATGTCAGCACAAGGTCTAAAGTATGGAGCCGAGAGTGCGTCGGTTCATGCACATTTTGAGCAAAACCAATTGAATCTAGGATAGTTTTAAAGGCTACACTAAGGTTATCACATTCAGTGTCAACATGGATGTTAAAATCTCCCACTATAATAACCTTATCAGTATTTAACACCAAATCAGATAAGAAATCTGACAACTCATCCAAAAACTGAGTGTAAGGGCCTGGTGGACGATACAAAACAACAAACAGAAGAGGTTTTATTGCTTTGCAGTTTGGATGAGGGAAACTGAGGGTTAAATGTTCAAAAGAACTGTAATTATTAGTTGGCCTGGGACTAATTAATAAATCAGACTGAAAGATAGTTGCCACTCCTCCTCCTCTTCCCACAGATCTGGGAATGTGGAAATTTGAATAACTGGAGGGGGTTGACTCATTTATACTAACGTAGTCCTCTTGTAGCCAGGTTTCTGTGAGACAAAACAAATCAATCTGATTATCAGAAATTAATTCATTAACTAACAAAGTCTTTGGAGGGAGAGACCTTATATTTAATAGACCACATTTTATTATTTTATTTTTAGGTTCAAGGTGAACCATATTGATTTTTATTAGGTTTTTATGATTTGTTCCTTTTAGATCAGTTTTTGATCTGTTAAGTTTTAGCCGTGGGAAAGACACCGTCTCAATAGGATAATGGGTGGGTAACAGTACAGAAGCTGCAGAGAGGTGTGTTAAACTACGGCTCTGCTTCCTGGTCTGGACCCTGGGTTGTCAGCATTTAGGAGGACTAATAAATCCGGCCAGATTCCTAGAAAGAAGAGCTGCACCATCCAAAGTAGGATGGATGCCGTCTCTCCGGATCAGACCAGGTTTTCCCCAGAAAGTTCTCCAGTTATCAATGTAGCCCACGTCGTTTTCTGGACACCACCTAGACAACCAGCGGTTGAATGATGACATGCGGCTAAACATGTCATCACTGGTCAGATCAGGCAGGGGACCAGAGAAAATTACAGAGTCCGACATAGTTTTAGCAAACTCACAAACCGAAGCAACACCAACTTTGGTGACCTCTGATCGGCGTGACCGGGTGTCATTACCGCCAGCGTGAATAACAATTTTGCGGTATTTACGCTTATCCTTAGCCAGTAGTTTTAGGTAGGATTCTATGTCGCCTGTTCTGGCCCCTGGTAGGCATTTAACTATGGTCCCTGGTTTCTTTAGTGCCACATTTCTTATTATGGAGCTGCCAATAATTAAGGTCGGCTCCTCGGCGAGATTGTCGCTCAGAGGGGAAAATTTATTAGAAACGCAGATGGGTTGGTGGTGATCTGGGGTCTGTAATCTAGAGCTATGCTTCCTACGAACTGTCACCCAGCCAGCCTGGTTACCAGGCTGCTCGGGTGCTACTGCTTTAGGTTCGCTACGTGAAGTTACTCTATGCGGCTCCGCGCTAGCAAAAGAGCGGCTATCAGCTGGTTTTTCAACAGCACGGAGCCGGGTCTCCAATTCTGACACCCTCGCCTCCAAAGCTACAAAAACACTACATTTATTACATGTACCATCATCACTAAAGGAGGCAGAGGAATAACTGAACATCTGACACAGAGAGCAGCAGATAGGAGACTTAATCAGACACGGAGAAGCCATTATGAGGCTAAGGCTTGGCTAGCGCTAGGCTAACGCTAGGCTAAAGCTAGGCTAACGCCCTATTATCACGCCAAAGAACAAACCGTGTGAAACACGAGGAGTTCCCAAACGTGATGAGCAGCCACAGACAATGTTTTAAAAGTGCTTATGTTTGGAAACAGATGTTACAGCAAAGAGGTTTAAAGATAAAAAGCGAGAGAGCCTGGAGCAAAGCTCCGTCGTTCACACAGCAACAACAGGAAGTGACAGAATACGCCTTACCGCAAACAATGAAGTCTTGATAAATCTGCAGATCTGATACAGCGCATCTGCATCTAGAATGTTGAAGTGTTCTTTATTTCTTTTTTTCCCCCTTCACTTATGGTTCATGGTTTGTAAATAGTAAAATTATATTTTGGTTTGACCCACTTCATTATAGTTGTCCTTAATATCATTGTTGTCACACTTCAGTTTTTCTCGACCTTCTCATTTCTCCTCGCCTCTTGAGACATTGTAATACAATAAACTCTACTTGAATATAAATCCTTGCACGGTTACTTAACGGCTGTTGCATGTTTAATTCTGGTCAGGCTGGTCCTAGTTCCTTTATCTATTTTTTTGTCCAGCAAAAGCCTCACCAAAATATTATTTTGCAAATAAATTACCAAAATTTCTTTAACTGCGCTTTTCTTTCCTTGACTCCTCGTATTAATGTATTCTGAGTCTTCCATTTCCATCATGCGTGAGCGACATTTGTGCCTGCTCATCTAAGTTGCCAGGAGTGTGACTTTGAGTAACAGGTAAAATGAATTAATCTGATTGGATAAAATGTAAACAAAAAGTGCTGATTGGCCACAAGTGCAGCGAGCTGTGCCCTAGGAGAATCTTTAATCAACTAATTAGAGATCAGCATGAAGTCACATAGGAGATAAAAGGTTACACAGACACTCATTTATCCAGGGCTCTTGGCATTAAAACATTTAAATTAAGAGCCCTACACAAAATAATAAACCCAAAATTTATTGGGAAAGCTGAAAAATCGAACGTTTAACACATTTTATGAGAGAAAAGATGTGATAATTTTGTAATTTAGGTTTACTTTTAGATTTTATTCTTGTAATTGTGAAGGGAGCAGCATTAGAATGCAGCCTTGAATATGCAATCTTTATATATTTTAATAATAAATATAACGTCTGCCACTCTATGAAGTCTTTGACATGAAGTCACCATTAGTTCAGACTAACGATATTTGACCAACTCAGTCTCGAGCTCACATCCTTTTTACTTTGTGACTCTGAGAACATCACATGTTGATGTTTCACTTCCAGTTACTTGCTTCTGGTGATCAAATGTTTTGAGAAAAACATTACACACTGCTCGCTTTGAACTCAGGTCGGAATGGAAGGGAGTCCATACAATTTTATGTTTTTTTGCCCCAATGTTTATCCCTCTTACATATTTTGTATGCAATTCATTGTCAATGAAAAAAGTGACTGTTGGAGAACAATGATCGCTACATCAGAAGGGCTTTCTTCCTTTAATATCATAATTTGCACATGTCTTCAGCATGGCACCATGCACACCTGCTTCGCTGTAATCACTCTCATGTCTAACACCTGTGATCTGTTCCGCTGCTCCCCTGCTATCAGCTTCATGCCTTGACCAACATATTTGATGTGTATTGATGTTTTCACCTGATATCAATGTTTAATACTGGTGACCGTTTTAATGTGTTTATGATGTTTTTATGTTTTCATGATATAAAGCACTTTGAACCACCTTGCTGCTGAAATGTGCTATACAAATAAACCTGACTTGACCATGGTGATATATTCTGTGCAGTTAACCTTGCCCCAACCAGGCTGACAGCCAGGCTTAGTTAATCCTAGTGCCTTCTCTGTTCAATAATTGGTCACACTGATAAGAAACCAATGTGTTTTTTTCAGTGATCCAGTTCCTTAAATGGGTGTTTTGGGTTTTTTCATCAGCCTGCATTAAAATACCACTGATACACATTGGTATTCAGTCAAGTACTGATTATTTAAAAATTATGATGGTAGCCTATGCCATTATTATTATTATTATTATTATTATTATTATTGTTGTTATTATTATCCATGTGGGTATTAGTATTGTTCAACTATTTTTGAAAACTGCTGTTCTAAGTTTGACAGAAAGCGTTTTAGACTATTGCATGTGCTGAGAGAATTATATAAATGGCAGATAAAGAGGCAAGGTGAATAAAGTCCAGCATTACACCATTTTCCATGAAATTCTGCAGCTCTAGGGGACAGTGTTTTCTTTCTTTAGTCTGATAGGATTCAGTTCCTCATAAGCCTACATCAAAGGATGTTGTTGGTTTAGTTTGAAGATTGGCGCACGCAATTGTAGCATCAGTGAATCTGTGATCGACCTTGTGATACAATTGGTACAGGTGAATCATTATTGTCATCCAAACATGTTTCAGTTAGGAACAGAACATTACTATTTTGCTCAGTGAAGTCCTGAACCAGAAGTCCTTTTGCTGATAATGACCTTTTATTTAGCCGAGTCTCAGTGACTTGGTGGTAGTCAGTTCTTCAGGCTGACTTCAGGTTCTTCTTAGACAGGGGATTGTTCTAAGATTTGAATATAGGCCATTCGGTTTAATTTAGTTGGTTTCTGTTATTTTCCTCTCATGATCAGAAGAGGTATTCTCCTGTATCATACTGCCGGGGGGACGAGATACATTCTGGAGGAATATAGGTGTATAACTTTAATGTCTGGTCCCCTGTTTCAGACATTAGAGTAGAAGTGGTCCTGAGAAATCTGACCCAGGTGATTCTTTTGGAGTATAGTATGCCTTTTGGGCACTCAGAAGAGAAGTACCTAGTGATATGTGGTGGTCCATTTTCTCACAAAAGTTAAGAAACATCATCCCAGGTAACAAAACTTCTGAACTGACCTGGCCTTGAGGAGACACGTCCTTCTATAAGCTCTGTGGGTTCCCTGTCAGTGTTGATGTGACAGTGTTCAACCTCTCTGGTATAAAAGGAGCCAAAGCTGGTAAAGTTCAAATATACAGCAAAGACAAACAAAGGCATTCAGTTCAGGTCCTGACACACATTTAGCTTAAGAAACATCTCAGATCAGCCGTGTGACCCTGCTAATATCTAGATGCTTATGCTCACATTTTCATGGATAGGTGCAGTAAAGAAAGTGGGTTAAACTGAAACAGCAAAGAAGAGTGACAGAGACTAAAGATATGTATGTCACCACTCTCTTCTGTAATTCCTGTGATGTGTGACGCTGCAGGAAGAGTTTAGATGTGAGAGAAATAATCTCCCTCTCCCTGAGCTTTCTGCTTTTTCTTTCCTGACAAAGTCATTTCTATTGATTTGTTTTCTCCTTGTTTCCCCCTGTAAAGTTCTTCTTCAGTCTCTTAATTTTTTTTTTTTGTCTGATAGACTTTTAGGTTTTCTGAAATATTCTTCAATAGCGGCTCTGACAACAGAAACACTTTCTGTGAAATTCACACAGGCACCTGTAGGCAAGATGTTTGCTTATCAATGCACAGAGACATCTTTCTTTAATGACATGCCACTTGTATTTTTAGTTTACTGACATTTTTATTATTTTTTAAAGGAAGTTTTTGTTCCAGGCAGCTGCTCTAAGAACTACAAAAAGTATGTTTTTTTCAATCGGTTTCAGCCTCCAGACTGACTCCTTTAAAAACATGGCATTGTTCCTCAGGCTATTTGCACTCAGTAAAGATAGTTACATGCATTTTAATTGTTTACTTTGTTTACACGTTTACATGTGGGTAAGTTATTGTGGTATTCCTAAGACAAGCTTAATTGATGCAGGATTCTTGATTCATGATGCTAGGACTGTCATGGGTCTCCACAGTGACCCTTTGTAGTGGTACCATGATGCTCTTTGTTAGGGACTGTATGTTATGAGATTAGAGAATAAAACCATGTCTAGATTTACCTGTGAAAATATGGTCAACCAAAAGTGACAGCTGGATCTTCTGCAGCTAGATGACTCATAATGATATAAATGGCACCATCATGGCTGATCTGGCACCAGTCGTTGTCCAGCTGTGTATCTCCGTTTGACCAATGGCAAGAGTTTTAAGGGTGTTGTCTTTCAGTTGTACCTTTTAGTTAAAAGATTATTTAACTAAATGTGTGCAAATAAACCTGCCTTCATAAGCTCACCTCTAGACTCTGTTATTTTATCTGCCCCAGAAATACTATAAGTGGCTGGGTCACTGCTTTATTTTCACACTCAGTGTCACATTCATACTTAAATGTACTTCCTGACCTGCTGCAGATGATATGTTTCTGTGGGTTTAATTGTTTCCAGGGGAAGAGAAAGAGGATGAGGACGCAAAATAAATGAAACATTGAGATGGCGGTAATGTGAGGACCAACAGAAGGAAGAAGAAAAATCATTCTGCATGATGCAGTTTAATCTTCGTGACACAAATAACAACTATGATGATAAATTTGCCAACATCAGAGTCCATTTTTCTCCATCTGAAATCAGAGTCTTCTCCCTGAAGTTTCTGTTTAGATTTGATCACATTAAGAATTGATGAGTCGCAGATATTAAGTGTTAGATCTAAATGGATTTGATGGAAAGAAATATAAAACCACAGAGGAGAATTTAATATTTGAAATATGATAAATGTGGAGGGGGTAGAGCATTGATGGCAAACCAAGCTCAATCAGAGGTCATAGAGAAAGTTGAAACTGAAGATGGGAGAAGCAAATACTAACAGCTATAGAATTAAGAAATGAACCAAAAGTCACTATTAATTTATTCCACAGTTCTTCATGTATAGTGACCTATATTTTGAAAATAACTACCACTACATACATACTTTCATTAACAATGTTTATGTAGATGTTTATGAGACCTCAGTACATATTCTTAACTAACTTTCATGTCTTTCAGTGTTTCTTCACCAGCCATATACTGTATATGCAACAGATTCTTTTGGCAAATTTATTCATACATATATTTAATTATTTACTTGCATTAAAACTATAATTAAAACTAGATTCCATACCTCATACTGAGAACATCCTGTCATACACTGGATTCATGAACACACGTGCAGATTTTCTGACGTTGTTCGCAAATTATTTACATTATTTCATGATAATACAGTCCAAAGTTGTCGTAGCTGAATGGGTCCATACAGTGTGAGCTAAGTTTGTTTTCACCATACATGTGTAAGATTTCTTCGAGTACTCTGGTTTCTCCTTACATAAATAAACTAGCACTGATTATCTTTCGCTCGAGGTCTTGAAAAAATAAAAAACGACCAATGGATTAAGCAAATCAGTGGTAATACTGTTTAAGTGTATTACCTACAGATGTGTATGGATGTTCTTAAGATCAATTAAACAAGTTTCTTCCACGTGTTCAATACTGGAGTAGAGTTAACAAGTCCAGAGGGGAAACCCAGAAATCCCTCGTTCAAGCAATACACTCCTACCCATGGAAGATGGATCCAGAAGCAAAGGTCAAGGAATACTTTCTATGCAAAAGTAAAGTGACACAAAAGTAACCACAAAACCATTTCAACCTAATTCTCCTAGGTTACTAAATGTGTAATATTGTTTTGGCAACCTAGGCTTAGATTACAGTTTTGTTTTTTGGTGAAAGTATGTTTCAGCAGTACAATTCCAAGGTTTTGCATCGATTTCTTAACCATTTTAATTGCATTCTCACATCAAATTGTCAAACAATTACATTTTGAGATAGCTTTACCTTGATACACTTTAGTCTTACATGATTTGGCACAGCGTATTTCAAATCCTTTGTGTGGAATAATTTCCTATCAAATTGTTGATTTAAAAAACAACAACAAAAGGACATCAAACAAGAAAAGAAGTTCATAGTTCTCCCAGCTGTTAACAAAATTATGAACCCCTTTTCACAGTCAATGTCCGATCTAGATTTGTTTTGTTAGGGTTTGTCGTCAGATGTGTATTGTGTGTTTGTTCAGTAGCTCCTCATCCATCATCGTGTACTCTGACTGCTGGCTAAGCAGAAGCAGGAGCAAATTAAAAACACTCATTTACACACAGAGTCCATCGTTTACTCCCATACTCACCACTCACTCAAACAGGTAGTCAGCACTATGACCACCACACACACACACACACACACACACACACACACACACACGCACACACGCACACACGCACGCACTCACACTCTGTAAAGCATCTTGTTTCTAGTCAGTATTAGTGGGTTTTTTTTGGTGATGCCTTCCAGAACAGCAGCTCACAGCAGGTCAGGCACAGCTGCTTTTTTTGGCTCCTGCAGTGCAGCCGTGAACTTGGTGCTTCACAGTGGAAATAATCTGCATTAACTGATGTCTGCAGTTGCTCAAACACACACAAACATACACACAAACACACACACACACATCTGCAGGCAAGCAGAGACACACACAGACAACATGCTGCTTTTCGTTTGAAGACCTTTGGAAGGGTTTAATTAGCTGAGTTTAATCTGCAAGAGGTGAAGATTTGATCTCATACAGAAATCATCTACTATAAAAGAGCTTTTATAGGTCACTGACCCCACCCACAGACACATGAAGGAAAAGCCTGCTCATCATTATCGTGGTCAGAGGGGAGCAAACACTTTGCACCCAGGTGATACTATTTCCAAACAAGTGTAGAACATTAGGAACTCTGCTGGAAACATTCAGCTCTCATCGGGAAGCATTTCTCGCTTTTTTTTCCCACTTCACAGTCAAAATTAATCTTCTTTTAAGGCTTTAATCTATCCAAGCTAGTTTTATGTTATAGTTTTTAACTGCACAATATATCTCCTGCTCCCAAAGAAACAATAAAGTAAAAACAAACAGTTGCCATGTGCAAGTTGAAATACTATCAGGGGTATTAATTCAAAACTAAGTTCTCAAACTTCTGAATTTATTGCACAATAATTAAATACAAGTACTAACTGTAAAAATCTTAGACGTTGCTGTAAAGCTAGCACTTGCTGAGTTTCTATTGGTCAGAAAGGAAGCTGCAGAGAGCAAAACGAGAATGTCAGCAACAGTGGCGCCTCCAGAAATGTTTCATAGGGGTGGCCAGATGGAGCCACTTAAACTCTTGGGGTGGCACTGAAACTAAAAGCTGTAATTTCAGAATTTTATTCTACTCTTGTAGTAAAGCTGCATGTAGAAAATTATCAGAAATACTTAAGTAAACGCCTACTGCTATAATTTGGCTTTTCATAGTTTTCTGAATTTTTAATGTTCCTAATGATAATGTGCATAGACCAATAATAGCACAGTTAACATTTTGAGTTGAACAACAATTCCATTTTAAAGTGCCAGATTAGAAGGCAATTGGTATCAGTAAGAAAATGCATGACCCATAAAACCTTTGTTTCGGTATGCATGTTTGCTACATTGTCCATCACTTTTTTTATGTTAGTGTGAGGATTGAAGAATGTGGTTTCTCAATCCACTGAGGCATCAGATGCTCCTGGAAATCAACAGCAATGTGGAAACGATGCAGACCAATAGAGTAGCTGTATCTGCACTAGCTCAGAGGAGGCAAGAGAAAGAGCGCTGTAAACCTCCAGATACAATAAGCAGGACTGTAATATTGTCTTATAATTGGCTGGACTCTTCTTTATTATTGGGGCATGATTTTTAAAACTGACATATTTTTCTGCATAGTTGATTTACAGTAAGGCGCTACCAAATCATTTCAATCTGGTTTAGGTTTGGATTCTGACAGAGCCATTGTATTACCTTGAAAACAAAGAACTTCATGAAAAAAGCTGAAATATTTTGAAGTTTGGGGACCGAGCGAAACATCTATATGATGAGAACTCTAACTCTATGTGAACCCTGAAATAATTTGGGTTTTAGCACTAAGCTGTCCCTTGTGAAAGGCCTTAACATAGTTGTTGATACTACAATACTCACCTGAATCAAACGAGCCAGTATCCTGCACTGAGGTTGATTTACAGTACTCATACTCTACATCATGGAGTTCACGCAGATACTCACATCCTCAATCTTATGTGAGTCATACCAGACCGCCACAATACCAACTGTCAGGAAAATGGCTGCCATCATCTCAATCTCAAAAAGCTGTTACGTAACCATTACATTTCTTTTGCCATTACACTAGCGGAATTGAATGGTAGGAGAAACTTCTGCTGACCCAATAATTTCAGCTGTGACCCTGCAGCTGGACCCCTCCCATTTGCCTATAAGGTGAAAAGTGCACCAAGTTTTCTGTGGCCTGTCTACTGCACATTCTCCTTGAGCACTTATGCTCAGCAGGGGTCTCATTTTTATAATATTGCGTAGGATATATAAAAAGTTTGTGTATGCCCAAAAGCTTAAAATAGTGTACGGCAAAATAAATAAATAAATACAATCCTGATTTATAAAAACACAAGCAAGCAATTTTGCTTTCTAAATCACAACTGCAACTATAAGTTGCATACCAGGTTCCGCCTCATGTTCTGCCCTCTTCAAAACCAGATTCAACCATAAATAATCAATGCATATCCCTCAATGAATGGTAATGTGTGTTCAAATGAGTCAGCTGATTGTTGTTATTTCATTGTTAAAAATGGCCATCATGGAGAAAATAACAAATAAACTGTAAAATAAAATTCCAGAAAGGCCTTTATTGCGTGTGGAAATCAGAAACAAAGGCACATATGTTGTCCAAATTATAAGAACGTATATAAAAAAAAAAAAACTTCTTGCTGTCTTAAATGCTGCTGGATTTGATTCCCTCTTGGTGTAGCGTGTTACTGATGGTAGCCTTTGTTGCTTTGTTCCCAGCTCTCTGTAGGTCATTCATCAGGTCCATTAATACAGTTAACAAGTGGAGGACAGAAGAGCTTCTTAAATAAGTTGTTACAGGTCTGTGAGGGCAAGACATCTTGCTTCTTTGTTGGTGACAAAATGCCTGTTTTCCACCATAATTTATAAATAACTTCCTTAAAAATAGTTGAAGTGTACATAAGATATAAATGACAGACCTCTCTCATCTTTCAAAGTGGGAGAACTTGCACAATCAGTGACTGACTAAATGCTTTTTTGCACCACTGTAAATGTTTACAGCAATCAATGTGATGAGCTCCCACCTTCTGACAATGTATGTATCAATCTGTGGCGCACGTCACCCTGATGATTATTCACATTTGCTCTAAAAAGCGCAAGGGTGAATTACACAGCGGTTTTAAATGTTTAGGATAAAGTTAATCTATGACTAAAGTCTGAAATGCGGTGAAATTTAATGTCTTACAAGAATCCTGATACAGCGTGGCTGCACTTCAGAACTTTACTTACTGCGTCGCCAATTACCCCTGTTTCCAAAACGAGCATACGCATGGGTGAGAGTTTGAGGGACCTCGTACATATACAGTAGTTCAGCCTGGTGGCGGAATACAGTCATATTCAATAAATTAGAATGCATGTTCCGATGAGGTTTGTTTGTCAGAACTTTTAAGGAGGTTGTAAAAATAGTTTTTAATCAAGTTTTTGTGCTCTTTTTTTGCTTCATACTAGTTACACCTGGTCTGGTGTTCTGTTAGGTTGGACATCATCTAGTCCAACCTAACATTTTAACAAATATGTGTTAAAATGTTTTTTTGTTTTTTTTCATTGGTCTGATGTAATATTTTAATATCAAACGTCATGTTATCATTAGCTGCAAGCGGTAAATCATTATAACTGAAATTAAGGCTCAAACTCCAGTCTGTGTGTAAATAACTGTCGTACTTGTTAATTAATTGACTCTGGAGCAGGCAATAATTATGGACGCTGAAAAGCAGTTTAACAGGTTCATTGAAAATGGAAGGTGAATAAGTGTGACGTCTGGATTCTCAGTGGGGGTCTGTCTGGGCACTGAGGAAAAGAGACAAGTTTGAGCAGCTGACAACGGAAGTATATTGTGGATAGAAGGGTGTTGCCAAACATTTGTACAGGAATGGGGGTTTCATGGGAGGGATGAGCAATCCACAGAGACTGGGGTTGACAGACGGTCTTGCAAAGGAGAGGTTACCCCTCTTTAAAACAGAGTCCGTCATCCATGTGTTTTTCTATCCATTGCTAGCCATTCTAGTCGATGCGGTTATTCCCACCTGCTCCATGGTGCTGCGCATCCTCTGTCAACCATCAGAAATACTGGTCAAGTATGTTTATTAACAGATGACAGAGCAAAAGGCATACTGGTTTGAAAATGCAGATGTGCCAGACCTGATGTCAGACACCAGAAGAGTAGAGCACATCCAGAACATTTCAAAATAAGTGGGGGTTGGGGGGGGGGGGGGGGGCGGGATGCATGGATGGACCCTACGCCCATTCAGTGTGGATTGCTGCACAGCGCATTCAGTGATGGAAGATGGACTGGACACAGAGCGTAGTCTATGTGAAGCCAGTTTAAAAGACAGATGAACCAACCCGCATACAGCTTTGTGGATATGACATAAATCTCTATGTATTTCACTTAGTAAATTGGGTTACTATGTTGTGGGGGGATATTATTAAACCTTGTGTACCTTAATTTAGTGTTATTTATATGCTTTGGCCTACCAGAGTATTTTTGCTGACTGTGTCCATTCCTTTATGAGGACAGTGTTACTACTGTCTGATAGCTACATCCAGCAGGATAGCCACAAGGCTTAAATCATCCCAAACAGAAATTGAAAATATCCGTGACTTGGGTCTACTTAAAAGGCCTCCACACTCAGTGCACATCAATCTAACAGAGCACCTTTGAATATGGGGAAATTGGAGATTTGCTTTGTGGAAGTGCAAGTATTTGCAGCTATCATGTTAATATGAACCAAACTGTCTGGTTTCAACACTTTGCTGAACCTCTGACATTCAGGAAGTGTTGAATTCAGGCACTTCTGAATGCAAAAGAGGGTCCAACATTGTACTGGCAAGATATATATATATATATATATATATATATATATATATATATATATATATATATATATATATATATATAAATTGCCAATGATTATTTTTTTGTGCCTCTCTTCATGTTTTTCAAAATTTCTGCAGCTTTTTTCTTCTCTATTCTTCCTCTGTCATGCTTATTCCTTTTTTATATTTTTCAATTTCCTTTGTACTCTCAAGCATTTTCCTTTATTTTTTAGTGTTTTCCTTTCTACTTTCCTCTACTTTCTTACATTTTGGTTCCCCTTTCAATTACGTGAATCTTTTCAGCTCTCTTCTGCACAGTTCTCAGCATCTTATATTCCCTCATCCCCTCCTTGCTCACTGCTTGTTGACTTCCCTCTCTATAATCCTTTTGTTTCCCACATTTACATGAAGGTTGCTGTTTGAGCCAGGCCTCCCACATTTTTTCCCTCTGTTCCCCATCTGTCTGTGAAACTCATCCTTTCCTCCAAACCTTAAAGACAAAACATGGTCCATCTTTGAAGAAGAAAAATTAAAGATAAAGATAAAAACCCTGTTTAACAGAGGCAGTAGCGTGGCTCCAAATCACACAGCATGACGAAACATGGAGTCTTATGGGAGAGAACGAAAATGAAATATGCCTATTTTAACTCTGCTGGGCTGCTCAAGTAATATATATATGTGTAGATGTGTATATATATATATATATATATATATATATATATATATATATATATATATATATATATATATATATATATATATATATATATGTGTGTGTGTGTGTGTGTGTGTGTGTGTGTGTTTATGTATCACAGAATTTAATTGAATTGACAGTGAGGTTCTTTTTCTCTCATCCCAACAGGATAAACCGTTAGGTTTAAGGAGTTGGAGAAAGTGAGTCCCTTCGCTGAAAGACAGATGAGCTGCTTAAACCAAAATTGGCGTAGCAGCACACACCCAAATGGACAGAGAGTGGATAAAGGAAAACATGGATACACATGCATATGACGGTGGGATCTTTAAACCAAAATTGATTGTCTCCAAACCTTTTGGAGGGGGAACATCTAAAAGCTCCACCTAATTTCATCAATGTTATGCAACCAGAGATGTCTTTGTCACAGAAAAATACTGAAACATTTTTCCAACCACCTGCATTTTTGAAAAAAAAAAAAAGACAAACAAACAAAAAAAAAAAACAGGCTTGTGTTCACTCTAATGGCTTCAACGACTCAATGGCTCCCTGGGCCTTTTGCAATAAGCCCAACTTATTGATCAGACGTCAAGAACACTACAGATCTGTTTTAAAAGAACACAAATTTATTGATGACAAAGTATCTCTTCCACAACTTTACTGGAGTTTCACAGCTGGAATCTCCCACGAGGTCTCTGACAAGCAGTAGCTCCTTTTTCTTTCCCCGGAGCTCTCTTTAATGGCTGCAAACAGGGACACTCACTGGCAGAGTAAACGACTTTATCTTGGAAGAAACCTTGAATCTAGAAGTATAGGCTGCAGTGTGTGTACCCGGTGACCATACCTGGGCTGAAATAAAGACCAGCCGTGTGAACTTGGCTCGCCGGGAAAGAATCTGAAAGAATTATTGATCCCTAAGAAAAGACTGTCCCTAATTACGACTAACAAAGCAGTTTGCCTCACTGCCTGAACAAGATGGCATTGGCAACCCAGCACGCTGCAGCATGCGCTAGTCTGAAGAGACGCTTTCCCCTCCTGCCATGTTCTCTCTTCTCTGCCACACAACTCACTGGCCATTGGATGTCTGGGTCGAGATAATTAGTTTAGGATAAAACAATTTCAATGTTGTTAACTTCATTGTGTTTTACTTTGTTTTGCTTTAGTGCTAAAAGGCCACTGACCCTAATGCTACAAGTTTGTTTGGTACAGTGGATGAGTGGTATATGGTCCCTTTACACCTGCAGTGTGATCTTATTACATTTTGTCAGTGTTTTCCCTTCATCTCCTCTCACTAAGCTGCATAAAATATGTCTGCATATTAATTAATGTGCTAACTTGTACCTCCATAATCTCAGTTGCTAACACTGAATGTAAAAGCTCTGCTAATGCAAAGATGTTGTTAACTCAACTACTAATTCCAGGTTTGACATCATCACGCCTGCAGCCCGGGCAGCAAAATGGTGAGTTAATTTACTCTGTAAGTCACCATTTTAGTTGTCGAGCACTTGCCGTGATGGCTGTTGATTGTTTACAATCAGTTGTCATTTAGCAACATTTTTCTGGCCTACTTGGAGCCATGGCCCCATTTGGGGTCATTTTATGAGGTACACATGTTCAGTTGCTTGTTAAAACAATAAATCAGCCGATCCCATGGCAGCGACTCAATGCTTTTATGCATGTAGATGGTGAAGAGAACTTATTGAAAATAAAAAAAAAACAAGCATTACCATGGTGCTAGATAGGAATTTAAGTGACTTCGAATGTGGCATTTCTATGCTAAGTGATCTGGTCTGACTATTTCAGACTGTCAATCTACTGACACAACCATCTCTGAGTTTACAGAGAATAATGAGAGAGGGAAAATATTCACTTAGCAACAGTTGTGTTAAAAAAACGAAAAACATCATGATGTCAGAGGTGCAACAAGAATGGGCTGATTGGTTTGAGATGATAGAATTACAACAGTAGCTTAAATCACCACTCGCTGCATACCATCTTTGAATTCACAACACATAGAACCTTGATGCAGATGGGCTACTGCAAGGTGTGGTAGCTGAGGACAGGAATTATGGACTACAATTCAAACAGGCTTAAAATGGGCAATAAAATAATGTAAAATAGTTCCTGGACCGAGAAAGCATGAATACATCACACCTTATTTCAGCAGTTCAGGCTGGTGGTGATAGTGTAGTGGTGCGTGGTCATTCAAATTCCACAGCCAATTTGGCTGTCGTTACTGATCATATCCATCCCTTTATGGTCACAGTGTACGTGTTTTCTGATGGCTACTTCCAGCAAGTGGATGTATAATTTCAGAAAGCTCAAATCATCTCAAACTGGTTTCTTGTAAATGTTAGGGAGTTCAATGTACTCCAATATCCTCCTCAGTTATCCCTTCTAAACATAGCTACTTTGGGATACATTTAAACTGAACATTTTTATCATAGATGTGCTGTTGAAAAATCTGGAGCAAAACTGAGCCCAATCCAACACCTATTAAGGGATACAAAAATAAAGTAGCCAGTGATTGCTTGAACTATGCCACATCTTGGAGACTTCATCAAAGAAAGATTGCAGTCTCATCCCTATTCATTGAATAGGGATGCAGTCTCATTCATGGTTGTACCTACAAGCCACCTAATTCTCGAGCAGTAAATGACCGCCTGTTAGAGGAAAAACAGTTCTTAGAAGAGATGTTAGAGAGTGTTAGAGAATCTAAACAATAGCTGTGTCTGCTTCCATGACATGGTTGGGTCTACAATCAATGCAGCTGTTTGTGTATTCATCCTGTAAATCTTGACAAAGTTCAATGTTGTGTTGTGCAGGAGGATGTTAATATACAAATAGGAAGCAACACATGATAGATGCTAATAGCAGTCTGTCTGGCAAATGCAATGGCCTCCAACAAAGGTTCTATAGCTGCAAAAATTCCAATTTTGTTTTAGATGTTATTAGGCTGCTGACAGAATATTTTAAATTCAGTTTAACATTTAACTCTGTCTGCGCTTGGCTGTTTCTATCTGATCTATATAATGGATGGTGGTTTGTTTCCATTGGAAATTACACTTCTGTTTTAGTGGCCAATTTGGTTGCTTTTTATCCTCTATGTCCAAGATTATGTTTCTTGTGTGGTTATGTAGTGAATTTAACTGAAACAGCATGTGTGAAGTCAACATTATCATGATTTACTAAAAATCTGGGATTGGCTGAAGTCTTTCAGTCAAGATTATGGTTTGCGTCCACTCTGTTTATATTAAATACACGAGGGCTAATGAGTAGAAATGCTTTGGAGCTCAGAGTTTCTGCTCTTCTTTTTTTCTGTGATAAATTCTATGTTTTTACCTTAAAACATGCAGAAAACATAGGGATAAGTGAAACAATGTACTAAAGTAACCTTTCCAGTTTTTCTCATACATTTTTGTCATACATCCTGCGGAAAATATGTTCTGGTAATGAGCATCGTTAGAGGGAGGAGACGAAGCACAGTGACACATTTCTGATTAAATCTTTAAGGTATTATCATCCTGACAGATTCCCTAACAGATGAGGCTGTGACCTGAAATATACAGGTAATCAATGTGTCATTCTTACAATCAATCAACATTTGGCGAGCGATTAGTGCTGTGTTTTCCTCTCTGTGCTAATGTGACTGTAATGTGTTTATAGGTACTTTATTTTATTCCCTCCTGTTTTGCCATGAGTTTAGTCCCCATAGCTTTTGTTTTCCCTGTCAGTTTGTTATTTTTCTACCATCTTTATTAGTCACAGGGTCAAAAAGCTTTTTCTGCTTTCTTTTGCAGCATTTATTATAAGGAAGCTGGTCTCTGTTGATGTAAAGTCTGACCTTTCATCTGCATCTCATCTGGTCAAAGTTTCTGCAAAGATTGTGTCTGGCAGCGCTGCAGGGCACCACAATAGGAAGATAGAGAATCAGAGAATAATTGTCAGAAATAAAAATCCACTGTTTCTCCTTTCTGTTACATTTATTCTTCTGATGCATATGGGTCAGTTTCATCTAAGTCTTCTGACTTTGTGCCATGAAAATTTGTTAGATTAATCGATTGTTTGAAATTTAACATGTGTGATTTTGGTCATCGCCCAACTCTGACAGTGGGTGGGGGTGATGGAGGGACAGCTTGCTCCTTTTTCCTCTACTCTGTAATGTTATCAGTGGCTCAACCAGGTCGCTTAATAGCTCTTATTGCTTAATTTATTTATTTTTTTTTAAATTCATAAAACGCTGACAGCAGGGATATTTCCAGGGACAGCTTTTGCCTGAGACAGGTTGTCTAAAATCGGGACTGTCCCTAGAATTTGAGCATGTCAGGTCACTCTATTTTCAAAGCTATGGTAATTTTATAACAAGTCAGTACAAACATGTTTATTAGCACACACACTTTACTTACAATATGACATTTCTTCAGTTCTTTCCTTCAACATGCAGTGAATGGGAGAATATTCATTAGACTGCAAGAAAGTTTTCTTCATTGATCCAAAGCCTATTTTATTCATAAATGACCAAGATTTTCTGTGTTACTCTGGATCAGGTTGAAAATCGGCAAATACACCACAGTGTAACTTGAGGCGCATTGTGTAAGCATCAGCAAAAAAAAAAAAAATTTACTTCCAGAGAATGTTTCAATATTTTGAAGATTCAGCTACGAGTCACCCACTTTTTGATCATATCTCACCAATGACATTTTCCCCTACTCAAGATTTTGGACTACAATTCCAAATGTCATATTTGGCACAAGGTGGATTAAATTATTAACGGTTAAAAACACCCAGCCTTAAACCTTCATGTGTCTGCTAGGTAAAAATAAAGAGGGGTTTAATTTTTCATAATTTCAGTCATTCCAAGAATAAAATCAATCGAAAGTATGGCTTACTTAAAAGAACAAAAAAAAAGGTTTCAGAAAAGCAGACCTCAGTAAAGAACTGAAGGAGACTCTGTGGGCTCAGACAAAGAGGCCTGTGGACAATATATGTCCTCCCAATATAAAGGGAATGGACAACCTTTACAAGGTAAGGTGAGGAAATTATGCCTAGCTGTGATGTGGAATTATGCCAAAGACTTAATGTGGAAATTAAACCAAAACGTGTCCTGATGCATCTCAATAATCCAGGCAGAAAAAAATAAAATAGGTCCTCTGAATGGATTTTTATTTGTTGAAATATGCATGATCAGCATAAGGAATTGCTGCAAAGCCATTGAGAATGCAGACGACTGTCCACTGTGGTTCTGCGCTCTTTCAGGAGGAGTGAATGCTGCTTGTCAAGACTAGATGCAATCTATTGGTTTCCTTAGATAGGAAACTTTTTAACCAATTTGTGTATAATTTGATTGAATTTGACTTTGTAAAGTGCCTTGAGATGGCATGCGTTGTGGATTGGCACTGTTTAAATTAAACGGAATTGAATTGAATTAAAACAGATGCAAAACCTGTCTCGTATTTGCTCGCTGTCAGATATTCAATGTTGAACAATTTTCAACAATGAATATATGATGAATGTTTCCAGTTTAAAACCTTTTTATTGTCACATTTATCTCTTAATATTGTTTTATGCCCTATTACTAAAGAGAGAAAATGATAGGAGCCATGCTATAATAAAGTACATGTATGCATTACAGTCCTGAAAGGTTGTTTGTCTACAGTGAATCAGACAGCTGTGGTTCTCTAGTTTGGTGATGCTTTGCAGGGTGCCATTTCCATGGAGTATCCCTGAGAAGAAAGTAATCACAAAACTTTGAACCAATTAAATTCCCAAACCGGTCTCTCTTGTGGACTGTAAAATTTTGACCGAGTGATTTATGAAAATAAAAGCCTCCTTCTGAACGTCACAGGCGTTTCCATTTCCCATTTATTTTTCATCTTCCTTTGTCTCGTGGCTTCCATGGATAACAAAACAATCATCTTCAATCACTCCTTTTTTGATGATTGCCTAATTATTCCCTTTCATTTCTGTTGCATATCTTATTCAACAGGCCCTTCATCTTTTCATCTCCGGGTACTCTCCTCTCTGTTCTGGCTGTCAACCACCAGCCGACATTGGAACATGTCTGACTTTTAATGGCTGAACATGGATTTGCTTCGACATATTTGTCTCTGAGCTGCAGCTCCTTTAAAGCCTTCTGTTTGTTGTTTTCCTGTAACTGAACATGCGGCTGTTTAATTCCCATCACCTCCCGTTTCCATGGCCCATTTTTCCTGGTTCGCCTTTCTCCTTCAGATTATTCAGAGTCCAGACAAACCGGGAGCTCAACTTGTCATCCGCATGAATGCACAGATCCCACCTTAAATTTTGTGGCCAGGTGAAATTTACATGAAAACTTTGTCCAATTATTCTCTCCCATGGCACTGTGAACAGAATGAGTGTCACGCTTGGTTAGCCAGGCAGTGTCAAATGGTACCTCTCTCCTTGTGTCAGTTTACAGGGCTGCTCTACAGGCTAAACAGGTACTGGTTCTCCAAGGACATCGACGGAGGGACCAGGCTGTCAGCTTTTGTCACACTGTGGGATGAGTATTTAGATTGTAAAACTGGAAGCCTTCTGGAATTATTAACTACTTGCCACAGACAACCACAGATTGTTAGCATTTTTTTCATAACCTATTTTTTATTTAGTTTCTTATATATATTTTTTTTTTTTTGGGGGGGGGGGGTGTTCGCTGCAGGATCATTGAAATGACAAATAAGTATTGTCCTTAATCTAACCTCTGTTTTTTAAGAGCTACTAGCATAGCTCACCACCATCAGGGTGTGAATGTGTGCGTGAATGGGTGAAGGACGGCAGTATAAGATAAGATAAGATAAGATAACATAGGCTTTATTGATCTCACATTTGAGAAATTCACTTGCCACATCGGCTCATAAGAGAAAGTGCATAGTAGGAAAGGTGCATCAGTTATATACAGTAAATCTTCATATATACAGTGGATCAAAAAGAATACAAAAAAAATAAAAATACAAAAAGAAATAGGAATGGGCATATGATGTCCTATTTACATTCACAGTTTTATATATATATATATATATATATATATATATATATTTATATACATACATACATACATACATACATAAATACATACATGTGTATTGACAGTATAAAGCACTTTGGTGTTGTCGGACTGGTTCAAGCACTGTACAAGTACAAGCTATTTACCATTTAACATAAAACAATAAAGATGGTCAACTGAATTAAAAAGATAGTAAAATACAAAAATGAAAAGTAAATAGATTTATATATACATTTTGGAGTCATGCTCAACCGAGCTCAAAAGACAAGGAGAAATAATTTGTCTTTAATAAAGATCCCTCAGGGTCTCCATCTTGGTTTTAAGAGTACAGTTTCATTCATTCAAAAAACTGACATTATGGCACAAACTCTTTCTGTTGGAGTGTAATTTTCCAAGTTTCTCCTGAAAGTAGCAATAATTCATCACCGAGTCAGACTTATTACTGGGAAAGTTGGAGGACATCAAGCCGTGTTCATTCCAACATGGCTGCTGCTCTGGAGTACTTTAGTATAGACATTCATCACTCTGCGGTTATGTGACTGTAAAGCATGCCAAAATTATCAGCCATCCACCCCCATGCTGACAATTGTTGCAAGGTGTCTGTGATGTCTAATATGCTGTGCTTTGTTTTCTACAAACATGGCATATTCACTGTGCATTCTTTTCAAACCTGTTCATTTTGTTCAAAAGCTATTTTTCCAAGAGCTATTCAGATGCAAGTTGTACTGCCCTATTCTTTTTAGACAAGCTTTCTCTTTCAGCTCTTCAGAACAAGTGATACAAGTGCTACTTCCCTCTGTAGAATTATTCATTTTAAATCAATTGGAAACATGAATTTGGCTGACAACTCACACCCCATTTCATATTCTTTACATTGGCTAGCAATAGATTTTAGGATTTATTTAGTCCGCTCCCATCAGTCAAACTTCATTCTGCTTAAAATCTGCTCTCTTGAGAACAAGGGACAACCAATCCACAATCTCCTCACTCACCATTAGCTAAACTTTTTCTGCACAACTGAACCATGGCAACAACCTAATGACTTTTTACGACTCAACGACTCCACTGCTGCTGGGTTTGTTTACATCTGATAACTGTGAGGAGGAGGTCTGGCGATAACTTACTGTGTGAAGTGTGAAACATCTTACCTGTCTCAATTCCTCTCAACTCCTTTGAACGTCTTGCCTGTAAACTGCTTGGACCCGTGCCAACCTTTTTTCACTATGGTTTACTTCCTGCCTAAGCCACACATACTTCTTAAAAGACCCTGCTGCCTTACTCAGTCACTAGTAATTGAGTTAGATCATAGAGATAGCAGGGGTAGCAGATAGTTGGATCCCTAATACAGTAAGTTATTCAGTGTCTGAATTTGTCATCAAAGATTTTTTGGGTTGTAAATCAGGGCCCTGATGGAAGACTGGGACCGAGGTTAGCTTTTGTGTGAGTCTGAGTTCTGATGTTCCATTATGAACTGCCATCCGGCTATGAAATTATCATAATTTTGCACTTGTTCAATGGAGAGTCAGAAGCAGCTGTCCTTTGAGCTATTTTCTGCGGATCTAAGCTAAAAAGAGACACCATTTGTAAATAATCCAGCACAAGTATTCATATTATCAGTTTGGGAATCAGATTTTTTCAGGAAATCAGCAGGTGATTTTTCATTTGTGAGTAAATGTGGGAGAATTTTTCTGCCTGCATGCTGATGAAGCTCAGCTGCCTCCAGCTAACGTTTCACACCTCATTTAAATGTGGAGGCAGAGGACATAGTAAAACAGCTGGAGGTTTTAATGATTTCAGCTATTTATTTGAAAAGTACACATATATAATGCAGAAAACCATGGATTATGTATGTCAAGAGAGTTGAAAGGTAAACAAAGCATGTTTGCCGCAGAGCTCAACGTACAGTAATCCTTGTAGATAAATCACACTACCAGTCAAAAGTTTGAGCTCACCTTTGTCATTCAATGGCATTTCCTTATTTATATGACTTTTTACATTGCAGATACATAGTTGATACATCAAACCATTTAATGAGGTGAGTTAAAAAAATTGACTGGTAGTGAAGATTTTCTGTGTGTAGATGGTGTTTTAATTGTGTTGCATCATTGTAATGTATTTTGACCATTTACCTATCTTTACTAGACCCTGGCCCTTTTCCCATATATGAATGAATATTACTGTAAGTAGATCAATATTTCATAAATCTCTTGGGGTGTCCCTGAGATGTCCTGTGGTTAAGTTTGTAGTCTATATTTTAAATGGACTGGAATTAAAATATAAAGCACATTGCAAAAGTATTGACAAATTTTGTGTTCAATTGTAGAATTCATGTAACTCAGTTAAAAAATACCCTTTTGCAAATGCAAGGAAAACAAATCTGAATTGTTTGCACTTTTCTTTTCACCCACCATCTTCTCATATGCCTATAAGTCCAGTGTAACCAACTGAATTTAGAATTTCATGTGATTTGTAAGCAGGGTCCCCTTGTTCATAATTTAATCTCAGTATGAATGCAGCTGTTAGAAAACATTAATGAACAGACAGCATCATGAAGACCACAAAACAAAACGGACAGATCAGGCATAAGGTTGTGTAGAAGTTTGTAGGTTTAAGTTATTAAAAAAAAGTATCCCAACCTTCAAATCTTCCATTGAGCCCTGTTCAATCCATCATGTGATCAGTGAAAGAGAATTACATACTATAAGCTTTCAAAGATGGCCATTCACCTAAACTGATGAGATGGACAAGGATAGGATTAACTAGACAAGCTGACAAGATTGGTGACTCTAGAGGAGCTGCAGAAATCCAGACCTCAGGTGTAAGAATCTGTTACAAGCTTAACTATTAGCTGTGCATTCCACAAATGTGAGCTTTGTGGAAAGTCACCAGCAGAGAACATTTTTTATAAGAAAGCAGCAAGAAGTCCTTTTAGCTGTTTGCTATACTGGCCATATAGCTACAGGCCATACTGTATAGCAAAGTTTGGAATAAGCTGCTCTGCTCAACTAAGAACAAAACTGCTTTTTTTTTTCCTGCATGGAAAAAGTTACATGTGGCAGAGAACAAATGGTGTATTCCTTTTGCCTCACAGGTCGGGACTAACAAGTCGGAGATTACATCATCTCCACCTTTTCGCATTCCAGTTTCCCTTGTCGGACAGTAGGGAAAAAAACCATGGATGATCGCACTGTTGTTAAAACAATGACAATAACACTGTTCTAGGCGGCATTTTGTGCAAATAAACAGAGCTGAAACATCCTGTCTGATGAACACAGAAAGGCAGCACCTGTTCGACTAAACTAAATATTAAATGGTAAATAATAGAGAGCTACTACAGTCAAAGTATGAGGTTTTACTCAGTGCTGCTGTGAGGAGAAAGCCATCATGAATACAGAAGTGGGGGACCATCCTGTTGCACTGCGTTTCCGACTCCTAATGCTGACTTTAGGGGCCGTTCCAGTTAAATTTTCAGACCCGGAGGTAGAGAATTCCAACTACCGAGGACAAATGGAATGCACTATAATGTTGCATATTAGCTGAATTCACCTTCCCTCACTGTGAAACATTGAGTTGGCAGCAGCATACTGCAAGGGATCCTTCAACAGGCATAGAGAAGCTGACTGGAGTATTGAAGATGCATGAAAAAAATACGTGGCAAAAAAGCATGTTCGAGACTGCAATAGACTTGAGACGAGGGTTGAGGTTCATTGGCCAACAGGACAACAACCATAAACAAACACAGAATGTATATCAAAGCACATTCATCTATGGGAATGTGGCAAGACTTGAAAATGTACAGATGCTCTCAATCCAGTCTGATAGCTTAAACTATTTTCTCAAAATACAACATACATGTAAATTTCAAACCTGAGGACATTCTAACACATAAATCTGGTTTATCCCAAAGACTGAACATCCATACCAAAACTGAGCAGTGTTGTGTATGCGGTCCAATGCAGCAAGGACTGCTCAGACTCCTACCTCGGAAAACCAAAATAACTACTTCATAAACACATTGTGCAGCACAGGAGGATGGGCCTTCATTGATTCAAAACAGCAACGCTTAATCTACTGCAGGTTGCTTAAGTGTTCAGAATTTTTTTTTAAATCTAGTAGTCTCTGATTTAAGCTTGTTTGCTGTCGTGTTGACCTGGGTAACAAAGAATTTGCAGATGCAAAAAACAACAATAACAAAATAAAAAAAAAACAACAACACACTGATCATTATTAAAGGCACACCATACCACAGAGAAGGTAGAAATGTTTTATATTTCAGCATTATCGGGAGAACTGAAAAACGACTGGCTCCACCTATGATTTGATGTGGCTGCCTTTCAGATTTCAACTACTGTGCAGTTCACTTTAACATAATTTACTCACTCAAGTCTATCATCCTGCTTAGATCCTTAGATAAAGCAGAAACAGACCTGTCAACACTGAAGCAAAGTGCAGTAATGCACCATCATTGTTGGAGCTCATGATTCAGGAGACCTTTGTATTGAATAAAAGTAAATGGAGTGTCTTTCTTTAGGTACAGTTTATGTTATTTGGTTATTTGAACAGTTTTGGTTTGGGAATAGGAAAGTGGATTAAGCAAACTGTCTTTACAAACAAGCAGGCCAAATTAACAGGCATCAGTCAGAAGTGGCCCACTTTTACTCAAGTATCAAACCGTTTAAAAGGAAAGGATTGAAATTCCCAGGAACAGGGAAAAGCAGCTACAAATCAAGTGGAGCCACAGATGACTGCATCCCTGAAAAATAATCTGACAGGAACAAAAATCTGTAACAATGACTCCGGACTTCCTGTGGAGATTTTTCAGCCTGAGAAAATGTAACTATTCTTGAAAAAGAACCACGTCCGTCAGCAGGAGAAATGTATTACATGATCAAGGTTATCACTCAAAACAGCTTTGTCTTAAACTGCTTTGACTGAGTTAATAAATTAGAACTGGATGGAATCTAATTAAATGTGAATACAATCAAATTGAATTTGGACTCAAGTGGATGTGAGGTTAGAAAAAAATCCTTATTCACTCGTTGCTGATCTGTGGTGAATGTATGCATTATAAATAAACTGAGCTGGATCCTTACCTCTAAACATCCCCTCATTATGGTGAAATGCAGAGAGAGTCTGGGTGATAATAAGTCTCTGTCAGCAGAGAAGAGCTAAACTTCAAATTTCAAGGAGCAGGTCTCTGCCGAGTTCTCTCCTGCGACTCCTGTAAGTCCCGAAACAACAACAACAGCTATTATACTGGCGGAAGCTCATTGGTTGCTACCGAAGCGCAGAAAATGCCGCAGAATCAGCATCTTTTTTTTTTTTATATAAATGCATTAATAATAAAAAAACAACTTCAACTTGTTAAATTTGTTTACATTGAACCCCATGGAGTACAGAAGGACAAAGCATTTTGAGTGATTCCAAGATGATGGCTAGGCAGATTGTCTCCGGTAATGATTGTGTTACACCTATCTGTTGTGGTGAAGAAAGAGCTGAAAGGTGAAGCTCTCAATTTACTGATCCATCTATGTTCCATCCCTGACCTATAGTAATAAGATATGGATGATTAAGAGAACATGGTCCTGAATACAATCAGGTAAAATAAGCTTCCCTTATAGGGTGACTAGGCTCTGGCTAAAAAAATTAAAAAATAAAGTGGGGCTTTCCCTTATCCAATTAGAGGTCTGAGTAGTGCTGCTGCCTCTCCGTATTAAAGAGAGCCAGCTGAAGGGGTTTGAGCGTGTGATCAGGATTTTATTGCTGGTTCTTTGGAGATGTACCATCTGGAAGATGCAGGGCCAGATCAAAAATCTTGAGGGGATCATACACCTTAAAATGTATTCATTTTGCATAAACATTGTCACAGTTTGTTACTTTGTAACACAATGTACTGCACAACTGGGAAGTGGAGAGACAACGATACATAGGTATCAAAAAGTCCAGCAAACGTAAATCTTGAAGGTGAGGCATCAGCTGCACCATCAACGTCTCTCTCAGCTTCGCATAGCTAGGGACTGAAATCTTTACCCGTTCTTCAGTGTAGAAAGCTTAAGATCAGTGAGACTGGATAGAGAGCATCTGTGGATATCAGTTTAAGTGCTGCCAAAGATTCTTAACTAGATTAAGTCCTGTATTTATCATGTGAATATGCCTTCTATTATCCCTCTAGCAGTATGCTTAAGGTTGTTGCTCTCCTGGAAGGTCAACCACAGGTTTTCTTCTTATACTATATTTGCAGTTTACTTCAATCTGACCCAATCTGTATAATCTGATTTAATTTTTACTTTGGAAAGTGCCTTGAGATGACATGTTTTATGAATTAGCGCTATATAGATAAAATTGAATTGAACTGAATCCATCACCTCTGACCAGCTCCCTTATCCCTGCTGAGGGCACAGATCTCCATACCATGATGCGGTCATCATCATGTCTTAACATGGGGATGGTGTGTTCAGTGTGATGTGCAGTGTTAGTTTTTTTTTTTCCAACACATTATAGTATCATCTGTCCTTCTTCAACATGTTTCCTCTGTCTTCTCCATAAGCAAACTGTTAAAAATACTTAATTTTGTCGATGTACCATCAATAGCTTTGTGACATGACGTCAGAGAAGCAGCATACAGAGGTTAAATTGTGTTTATATTTTCAGCATAGTGGTAAATGTTAGGTCACATCATGTTACCAGATGACCCATTGGTTGACACCAGCAGTGATGTCAGTCATCAAGCTGAAGAAGGAAGCCTTCAGGTATTGGTTGTCTCTGGCACTGATGACTGGTCTGAACAGTTTATACGGAGGTGGAAACAAGTGAAACCAGTGAGAGATGATTGCAGGCGGTGTGCAGAGTGAATAATCAGACCAGGCATCAGTGCCGAGATCCTAGCATAAACTCAGGAGCAGGCCAGAGACAGAACATAAACAATAACTGGACTAAACAGAAAAATAACTCAAAACAGAGAAAACTAAAGAGTGGGCAGAGCGCACGCTATTACATATTCATACACTATGTCCATCATGTGATAATTGCCTAAAATTCTTTATTATAATATTTTTCTTACAAATACTTTCATCATTAATAGAACTTGAGTTATCTAAATGTTTAAGTTTTTTGCATTCCAAGGTTTTCTACACTTTATTTGATTTCATTCAAATACCTAAATGTATTGTCAAAATGTTCTGCTTCTGTGACACTTCAGCTATTATTGATTCATGAGGTTTAGTGAACCCTTTTGGCTCACTCAAAGTTCTTCAACTCAGGCAGATTCATTCTGAGTTTTAGTCACTGTTGTCAGTTTTTTTTTTTTTTTTTAAGTTAATATTTCTAATTGGCGCTTCTAATTTGATCGGTCCCAGTTATAATCCTGGTGCTCCCAGTTCCAAGAGGTTCCCATTGGTTTATTTTTGCACTACCCTCCATACATTGTTGGGACCTACTTTTGTAAATAAATAAATCATACTCAATTTGCCTCAGCTTGCCTGCATGCTGCCTGCTCTCTATTCAAGTTATCCACAAGCATGGCATTTCTGACCAAATCGTCACGATTCCTTATTTAAGCTGGATGCTGAAAATAAGATATTCTTGTTAAATACTCTTGGTCAAAGTTGCTCTACATGTGAATCAGGAAATTATTAAATGACAAAGTCACCTTGAACTTGTTCACATACATTTGACTATGTGAAAAAGCTACTGACTGATGAAAAGCTAAAACTGGGGCCAACAACATTCACTTCCTATTTATTGACCAAAACTAATCAGTGTGGTACAATTTACTGAAAGGATCCATATACAAAAACTGGGATCTATAGCTATTTTCGTGGCAGTGCAGTTCATTTCTGGGAATTAACTGGCTTTTCTTTTTAAATGAGCAACTAGACATTTATGTCTTGCTTGTCTGCTTGGTAAAAATAAATCCTCCTGGAGGACATTATGTTGCGTTATTACAATGTGAGGGATTATAATTGTCTTCCCACAATTACCTTCCCTCCTCCAGAGGCTTTGTCACTGCAAATGATTGGCCTCTAATATTAACCCAAACGCATTTAATCAACGGGTGCAGGTTCCTCGTGACGTATCATAACACTTGCAATTAAAAATGTATTACCTCCCTAACTGTCAGGCCGGACAGAGCTGCCAGATCATGGTCAGCACTGCCGGCCGATTACCAGCCAGATTCAGCACTGTCGTCTCCTTACAGGCTTTTATTAAAACATGCAAATAATTATACAGATAGAGAAATCTTGCACAATTCAATCTGATTCTGATTCTTGGAGTTATGATTCGATTTAGAATCAATTTTTGACTCAAACCGATTCTTAATCCACAAACAAATACTCTATACTCTAAAAAAGGGTCCCAATTCCAGGATGAACTACAAATTCTTTATATGCTAGAAAAAGTGTATAGGAGATAGTTATATTATTTAAAGAAAACTGGTTATTTCTAAGAAAATGCAGTTTTACAAAGTCAACTAATTCTAAAATTGTAAATACACAGAGGCAATCTGTTGCCAAAGATTATTGGTTACAAAGTTTAACATCTGAGTGCTTGACCAGTAACATAAAAAAAATAAAACAAATTTAATGTCTCAGATTCATTACAGCAAAGAAAAATATAACCTCGTGTATGAATATCTAAATATATTTATGCAATTTCTGTTCACAAAAGTACATATGAGTGCCCACAAATCATTGACTTCAAACACAAATATTTGAGAAGATCTCAAATTTCTAAGTATATAAAAAAATAAGCACCCACAAAACTGCAGCTTCAAATATAAAATAGTGCATCTCAATTATATGAGACTTCTAAATTATTATTTTTTTACTCAGTTTAGAAACATAAAAATAAAGTGCATCTCAAGTATCTAACTCAAACATTTGAGTTCTCATTTGAAAGTGGCTTCAAGACTAAACCTCTGTTCATCTGAAATTCCTGGCAATAAAATATGTGAGCACTCAGTAATTAATAACTTAAAACATAAATATCTACAATCATCTCAACTCTTGAGATTAAAACATAAAAAAGTTCCAACTTTAATGTAGTTTCATAATGTTTTGATTTTGATTACTTCCCCCATTTATTAACTTAACTCTTAACATGTTACAACTTCAGCTTGACCTAACTTAAAACACTTGGGCTGTGGCTAACAGTTGTTTTATCAGACCACTGCTATTTGAAAAATGAACAAATAAAATCCTTTTCAGTACAGAACTTTTACTCTGTGACACTATAGTGCTCAACAGAATGCTTACTGTATGTTAGTATTACTGTCCATAATTAGCAATGTCCAAGTTATTTTGCAGAAAGAGCAGTTGGTCCACACGGTGTGGGGATAGTTTGCTCCTTTGCGCAGTCACTATATCTCCTGCAGTGGATATTACTCTCTCTGCTCCAACACTTGTACTAGGTATGCATCAGTAGTGATCTAGCCAGGAGAGGGAAAGATGTCCCATGGGAACACCATCACTGAAGGGGCTCTTGTGAGAGAGACAGCAGAGGGGCCTCCAGATATTTCCTCATCTCCTATTCAGCTTTGGTGATGGCAGATTTTAGGACAACTCTTACCTCCGCAAATGTCCTTCCAAGCAGGTTAACAAGTACTGATGCTCTTTCAGGAGAGGGAGTGCATTTTTCTTCCCAAGTCTGCGGATTCTCAGCCCTAACCTCAGCTTGCACCGCCTCTTCCTGCACAAGCGGTGCGTCATCCTCAGCAAAGCCTGCTGTGGTGTCATGAAGAAGCTGGGCATGTAACGGAGCAATCACTGACAGCGTGGGCACAGAGTCCTCTGACATGTTGTTTGTTATATCCTTTAATGGTTTTATATATATATTATTAGTTTTATATTATTAGTTTCCACTCAACTGCCACAGCGTGGAACATCAAATTTACATTTGCAGCTGTGTGGCTTTCGTACACCACTCATGTTTGTAAAACACGCGACTCGAGCTGCCAGGCGCCGGTGATGTAGTGAGCCATGAAGGTGACAAAAGAGTGGGTCCCTCTGGAAGTCCACGCATCACAGGTTGACACTACTCTTCTGGTTTGACCAGGACTTCTTCGACTTTAACTTTTGTCTCATCGTGAAGTTGATTTATGGCTTTCTCTGTGAAAAACTGACATATGACATACGTCGGCTCTATTGTATGCACCGTATATCTAAAGCCTTTGTTCTCCATAGTGATGTAGGGGCTAAGGTCTTTCAAAATAAAACATGCAATAGATTTACTCGTCTGCTTTTCCTGTTCAGCGTTGGGTGGAAGTTTGGTGAAGTGACGGCATGTGCATGGTCGTTACTTGGTAGAGCCGCTTCTCTGCTTATTTTAGCTCCTGGTGATGACATAGGATGTGGGCTAGGGGATTTGAAGTGTTCCCGAAGTAGTTGAGTTTCATTTTGTGGATTTTACACACTGCATATGCCATACAAAGCTCCTTCTTGCTGGGGAAATGGTAAAATCCAACCCAAATCCACCCAAACATTGGCCTTCATTGAAGATGGGGCTGGCTGTAGTTATTTTTCCTCCTCCGTGCATACATACTAGTCTACCACCTGAATCTACTACTTAGCTTGGCAATTTTGGAACGATTCAGAGTCTTTATAAAATAAGATTCACGATTCGTACATGAAGTACACCAGTCCTTTCTGAAGCCTAAGACCCACACACCACAACCTTTCACAGTTCATGTGAGATGGTGTTCTCATGCGTCCAACCCTTTTATCTCTCCCTCCTTCATCATCTTTCCTACTGCAATAAAGATCGTTCAGATACCGATTCTGTTTTTTTGTTGTTGTTGTTTTTTTTTAATGGATGATTAAAGTTTAAAGAAATTACATATTGGCAATTTACCAATTTATTCCTTTCAGAGACAAGAGCCTCATGGTGTGGAAAAAAATTACGCAACCACAATAGCAGAGGGTTCTCTTCATGCTGATCACCAGGTCAACTGCCTCGGACCTCCGCGTCATAGTCCTCACAGGCCTGGTCACACACTGCTGTGTGATTGCATTCCATTCTTCAACCATCTTCTTACAGTTTAGCCATTATGGTTGGTATGTGTCCCTCTAGCATAAATATAATGTCCATCTTGATCCCGTAAGTGATCAGGGGGATTAAAGTTAGCCTGCAAGCAGCCCTAACATCCTCTCTCCTCTTCACTTTCAAATTCCATGATCCAATATAAATTCCAGCTGCGGGTCTCAGTCATCACATTTCAAATCCAGCAGAGACTAAAGGTACAATTTAGAGGTATATATATATATATATATATATATATATATATATATATATATATATATATATATATATATATATATATATATATATATATATAATGCTTTGGTAATGCTGGCATCTTGCTGTCTGAATCAGTTGCCTCTGTAATCAAACTGTTCTCTTTTAACCACGGCAATAAGATAAGGATAATTGGTTATTTGACTTCATGCAGTTTGAGACTGCAAGAACAGACAACATATTGATTTCCACTGTCTTCATAATGAAAATGATTTAGCTTCAGTAAAGAAACATTGACTATCATTGGTTTACTGGCATTATAATTATCCTGTGTGTTATTTCATATGAAGACGCCCTTCCTGCCTCCAAAATTCTCTCCCGCTGAACAAACAGCTCACTCCAAATCGTACCTTCAGTCTCTGCTGGGTTTGAAATGTGATGACTGAGACCTGCTGCTGGGATTTCTATTGGATCATGGTCATCAACTTCCAGCAACCAAGCGGGTGGCCCTGAAGAGAGGAAGGTGAGAGATTAGGCTTTTTTCTTTTCTACTGTGACTGTTTATTTCAGCTGTGCTCAAAATAATGATGCACATAAGGCAATCTTTTTCAGTTAATGTTTAACATTTTACTCATGAAACCTATTCAACTTTAGGATTTTAACAGAATAGGAAATATTTAAAATAGCAAAGCAAATACACAACAAAGCTTTAAGATAGATGAAAAACTACATTTCTTATTCACTTTTTGATCAATAGCACAAACATAATATGAAACACAGCAGGTATTTCAACCCTGCATTTTATGAGATGTTCAGGACATATAATCTCACCTGTAACCTGTCATTTTTAAGACTTCCAGTTTCCCCAATACAAGGCAAGTCACAAACCATAGGATTCACTCTCTTTATGCTAAGTTTAGTGCTTGTAGTACATGTAAATTGACAGTTTCAAAAGAAAAAGGCAAATTTGAAAAAAGGCACTAATTTATTGGCACAAAAGTAAGTTTTTACTAACCCCAGCTTTGTTTGATATTTTTGAAATTACTGGATGGATAGATCTAAGAGGAAGAATAACCAGGGGGGTGTGTCTCAGCATTTTGAAGCAAGCATTAAATGAAAATTGTGGCAAATTATCAGATCATTGATATTCTAAAGAGAAGAAGTTAGAAGAGCAAGAATCAAGGCAAGTACCATGTGTTGGGTACAGTAGTGGAAAGAATGTATAAAAAAAATGTAGGGACTGCGTCCACATGAGGTAAGCAGGCATAAATTGTTCTAGAACAATGTGAAAGTTAAAATATGAATTTCCATCAATGTTGAAGCGCATTATAAAAGTTGATGGAAACCGGAAAATTTGAAATAAATTCTTCAATTTCACAGAAAAAGTTTTACGGTCGCTAGAGATGTGTGTTTTTTTTTTTTTTATTTTGCAAAAAAGAGCTAATGTGCACAATGGGAGATGGAAACAAATTTGCCGAAAAGGTTCTCATGTAGTGAACATTTACCTTATATGACTGATCAGCTGTCTTCCCAGATATTCCCATAATGAGTATAGAGATGCATTTTTTGTACGTCTCCAGACTGCATGTAAAATCTCCAATATTAGTTAACTTGATAGGACAATTACAACTTGGCTGATAGCACCGCATCCCTGAAATTCTCTCTTCTTTTTTTAGATGTGTGGTTCATGCTAGCTCACAACCTCTTCCTGTTAAATACAGCCATTAGTAACGTCAACTTCTGATGAAATTACGCTTTGCATAGCCTTGTTGATGTGCTCCAAACCAGTAGAGGGAAACACTCCTAAAGCTATGTTTACACTGAACGCGAACAGGATGAATTTTTCGCGTTGGTCGCCTACCATTGGTCGCTTGACATTTGACCTCCCGCTTCCCTGCGCGTCGCTCAAAACATGTTGTTCGCATCGCAAACCATTAGTTTACTCCAGAACACACCTTTACATAGGGATAATGAAAATCACCTGCTCCATTCACCTTGTCGGCATTCAGTGCAAATGTATCTTAATTAACTTTTTTTTTTTTTTTTTTTCTAGCTTTTTACATCACTAGTGGCTAATTTTTTGTACAGTGGGCTGACAGGAAAGGGGGTATGAGAGAGGGGGAGAGACATGCAGCAAAGGACCACAGGTCAGAGTCGATCCTGGGTCAGCCACGTTGAGAACTAAGGCCTCTGTACAGGGGTTGTGCACGCTAACCACTGTGCCACCGAAGCACACACTCACATTTTATATTTTGCAACATTTTAAAAGTTTGCTCAAAATTTGCGTTGTGATTGGATAGAAATCAGGCTAATAATATTATTTATGATTGAATTTTGATGTAGCATATCGGCTTGCTGTCAAATATGGGTGTAAAAATCCAACGTTAGTGGACAAATCCTCGTGTTAAAGCAACACTTTTCCTGACATTGCCACACCCTGACAAAAGTGACTACAAGTTATTGTGTTTAGTTTGCTGTGGATCATCACCAAGATAACTTGTTACTGCTTTTTTTTCCCCCCTAAAACCTCTCTCATATGAAAAACATTTAATGTAATTCATTGCTAGTCCATTTAATAGGAAACACATGTACAAGATTATTCTTGGTAGATTTTTAGCATGTCAGTCTCCCCCACTTTTGCTGGGTTTGCAGTTTTTTTTTTAATCCCCTGCTTTTCTCTGCCTTATCTCAGTCTTTGGTGTTTATGCATTAAAGAGCTCCAGTTAGCAAGGCGACTTGAGCAGCATCTGATTATGCGTGGCAGTCTGAATTTTATTTATTTATTCGCTTTTTTTTTTTTTTACAGTTTTCCAACAAACAGAGAACGTTGCCCGCAATAAACAGAAACTGATGCCCGTATCCTAATAAGTTGTGATAGTTTGGTAATGAATGTGATTTTTTTTTTGTGTTGTGCCTGGAGCTCCCAAGGGGTGTTCCTGTTGAATTGTCACTGAACACTTAGTTGACCGTCCTCCTGGAGTCACTTGAACTTTAGTCGCCCTGAAATGCACTGATTTTTGTCTTCTCTCACCACTGTTTGCATCTCCACAGCAACAAACCGGCTGCCGACAATCAGCACCTTTTAAATGTTTAATATGCCAGGACCCAGGCAAATAATTCCCACAGTGCTCTCCACTGCCAGGTCACCACCGCGCATATGCTGGAGTCATAATTACAGTCTCGGCTCCTTGCAAGCTTTCCAATCAGTTTTGTTTTCTCTTCAAACAAGGCAGCCCCTCTTGGTTTTGTCGGGTAGCAGTCAGAGCCCTCCTGACAGAAACAGACACATTATTAGCCTGTTTGCTAACACCACAATGTTAGCAGCTGCAGGTGTTAACAGAGTCAAACATTCACAAGGCTTTCACAGGGGAGGCATCAGAAGCATTTGGGATGTTTATCTGGGAGGGAAAGGCGCTCAGCAAATGTTGGCAGATGTACACAGGGAGCTCACTCCTTGTTTATTATTATTATTGTTATTATTATTATTATTATTGCTGCACAACACCACAAAGATGACATCAGTAAGAACAAAAAGCATACAATCTATCACCTTTATTTTGATGTATAACATGATCCCATTTTTTTATAACTTAAGCATGTCCTTGAGGAGAGAAGCAACCCTTCTATCAGAAAAAATGGTGGCTGTTGTATTTCAACATGTTTGTAGTGAAAACATTTTTATTGTTTGTTTTTGTGTTTTTTTTTATCAGGTGACATCTTTCAAAACAAGACGCTGGTATTTTCTGACAGCATTGCTTCTATATCAAGTATATCAGCCTTCAATACTGGAGATAGACCACAATAGCAATATAAAAAGCTGGAATTTTAATTTGAAGATCACCATTCCGCTGTCTTTTTTAAAGCATATGAATTCACATTCAATGAATTCTGAATTTCCTAATCATCTAATCATACTTTCAGCAAGTAAAAAAATAAAATGTGCAAGATTTTGAACAGAACTATATTTTATGTAAAACCCATAAATAGAATTTAATAAAGTTTCCATAGAGTCTCATCCATTCATCCATCATCTTCTTTTTAACTGTGATCAGGTCACAGAGGCGAGAGGTCCAGCAGGAAACCCCAGTTATTGCTCTACCAAGTGACATCCTTCAGTTGATTCTGGGGGATCTCAAACCGTTCCCAGGCCATATGGAATATATAATCCCTCCAGCAAGTTCTGGGACTTTCTCTGGGTCTCCTCCTAGTGGCCCTAGCCAAGAAAACATCCTAGGTAGGGGGATGTCTGTTTGTTGGAGAACAGTGTTCTCTTTTGTTCTTCATTATATGGGACTAAACAAATACACATAGTATTCATGCTCTACATTTGCATAATGATCCATTTATCATTAACACACTTTATGAAATGTTTTTTTGTTTTTGTCTCTTGTTTGTTTGCTTGCTTTTTTATGTGTATAACAATCAGCAAAGGGGTTTAAAATCTGGTCAAAAAACCTATAATGTACCCTGATGTTTACAATGACAGTTAAATCTAAATTAATATATTAAAATGGTATTTGGGAGTCTTGTTTTACTCTTTCTGTGATTTAAAAATAATGCTTCAGTTACAGAACGCCAAAACAATAAAAATGCAAAACTTTAAATTTCATTATTTCAGAGGCATAGGTTCTAAATTTCTGCGTTTGAATATTTTTTTACACAATTCATTACATTAAAGCCACTTAACTCCATCCATCCATTATTTATACCCACTTATCGATGTAAAGTCTCGGGGGTCAGGGGCTGGAGCCTATCTCCAGCAGGTCTGCCAGTCAATCAAGTGGCAGCACAGAGACACAGGACAAACAAGCATGCACGTACACACTCACCTAAGGAGAATTTAGAGAAACTAATCAACATAACCGTCTTGTTTTTGGACTGTGGGTGAAAGCCAGAGTACCCGGAGAGAATCCATGCATGCAAAAGGAGAACATACAAATTCCATTCATGAACCCACAGATCCTAGGTTCAAACCCCCAGGCTGGGGTTCTTGCTGCAAGACAACAGTGGTAGCAGCTGTGCCACTGTGCAGCTCAGCCACAAACCTCATAAATAAAATTTAATCAGACTGCAAATGCATTCTGTAAAGGTCTCATAGGTTTATTAGAAAATATACCTAACAAACAACATCATGAAGACCAGGGAACACATTAGACAGGTCATGGACAAAGTTAACGAGATATTTAAAGCAAGGGCAGGTTGGAAAACAATATCCCAAGCATGTAACATCTGAGTTTCACTGTTTAATCTGTATTCAGAAAATGGAAAAAGTATAGCAGAACTATAAACCTAAGACAAACTGGGCAAGAAGAGCATCAATCAGAGAAGCACCCAAGAGGTCTGTGCTAACTCCGGAGTAGCAACAGAGATCCACAGCTCAGAACAATGTCTCTACTGGACAGGCATTGATCATATACTCCACAAATTGGGCATTATAAAAGAGTGGGACACAGCGAACATATAGGAGTAGGTGATCTGGGTGATGAGACCAAAATTGAAATGTTTTTGACCAAGGTGCAGAATGCAATGTGAAGTGGAAAACTGACGCAGCACATCACTCTAGATATGCAATCCCCATATTGTACCATAGTGGTGACAGCATCCTGCTGTGGGTTTGTCTTTTCCTCAAAAAGGGAAGCCTTTCAAAGATGATGGGCAGATGGCAAACAAAACATAGGGAACAATCTTGGATAAAACCTTGTTGGACTCAAGACTGGGGGGTCGGTTTATCTTTAAGAAGGACAATAAAGATAAACATACAGTCAAAGCTTTAATAAAATATAATAAATATTCTCTAGTAAGCATCCCCACTTCATGATGCTGCCATCCCTGTGTTTTATCATAGGGATTGTGTGTTCAGGGTGATGTGCAGTGTTGGTGTTCTGCCACACATAACAGTTAACGTGTTCAAAGGGCCTAGTCAAAGCGCAGATCTAAATCCCATTAAAAAAAATTATAAGATTTGGTAAATCTGATGTTCACAAACACATTGTATTCAATCTGACAGACACAGTCGGAGAGAAGACTAAAGAAAACTGTCAGTTAGTAGTAGTAAGGCATAGTATATCATATCAATATTCAACATGAAATTATTGTTATTTGTTGTTATTTGCCATGCAATCTTGTTTCTTCCTGCTTACTGATTAGTGACTAAACAAACCCCTGATGTGAGCGACAGGTGAAAAATGTGGCCTGTGTAATCACTTCATGTGGAGGAGGAACACTAATCTGTGCTTTATTCCTGTTTACAAGAGTCTGCATCCTATAATCTGCATCCCATTTGCTGAGATTTTTATGTGAATGTTAAAACACTGTCATCCCCTCATTCAGCACTGTAACAAAGGGCTCAAGGATATTGGGTGCAAAGCCGAATGTTTGCGCTGACAAACCTGACATGACAGTAAAATGAGCCTTTTCCCAAAACCTCGTCAGCCCTGCAGAGATTTAAATAAAACAAAACGCCGGCCTTGAAACAAACAGGATAATTATGGCCTCAAGTCTGTCTTCCTGCATCTTTTATTTCACATACACTGAACCGAAGAGAGTCGCCTCTTGTTACAGAGGAGAGCCTTTCAAGAGTGTTCGCCAATGCGCGTTAGGAGTGTGACAGATGAATAGAAATCTTCTTTTTGCAGCAAACGTAAAAAAGTGAGACAACAGAAGATTTGGGAGTTATGTAAGGGGTAAAAGAGAGGAAGACGAGGAGGCTTAGCTGTAGAAAATCTACATTTTAATGAGGATTGTTTTTCTGTATCCTACCAGCTCTGTTTCAGATAATCTGAAAACGCCACACCGTGTAGGCACACAATGCTTCATCAATGCATGTATGCAAGAACTTACAACTTGTTAAAAGATAGGTTGAAGTGAATCATAAAGTTGGCAACTTTTCCGTGGAAATCATGAAGTTCTGGTGTAGACGTTCAGTAAGGGGGTAAGGGTTCCTAAAGAAAGAAGAATAGGCAATCATAACACCAGAGCTCTAGGTCTCCTGACTTTCTCGTCTCATCAGTGTTTCTAAATAGATGTAAAAAAAAAAAAAAAAAAAAAAAAAAAAAAAAACTCATATTATACAACAGCGAAAAAATGTTTTACAATGTCTAATCAGAGCTCCACAAGGTTACAAAGGTTAGAAACTTCTGATGCTGTTGCCACATAATCTTCTAAGTGTCAGGTTCACAGATCTGTGTGCAGGTCTGTGTGGCTGTGTTTTCCTTTCTCTCTCTCCACCTGCAGGCTGTAGCCACGGGTGTGGCACATCTACACTGATCACCAGGAGCATAAAAGGAGACGGGAATCTCTCCTAGAGCAGTACCTGACCAGGTTTTGCTCCTCAGATTGTGTCTGAACCTGCTGAAATCCTATTACTCACTTTCTGTATGTGATGGTGATATCAGGCCTCATGAGGCATTGAACCACTTGAGCCAATTGCTTCAGCAAAGTTGGCCAGCTACTCCAACAATGCTGAACTCCTTGGATGTCATGACAGTTTGTAGGCCAGCTAATGCTGCTCCAAATAGCAGCAAAAGGGTTAATTTCTTTGACATGAAACCACCTACTGGCCCAGTGCATAATCACAGTTAGCAATAATCTGTGATGCTTGCATGTATTTTTATTATTTAGGGTCCTTGGAAAATATCATTAATAAGTATTAATTAATTTATCTTAATTATCACATTTTTGTAATTTTTTTAACATTTTCTATGTGTAAATTTCCAAAACTCTTAATCATAAATGGCTGTGTATGGCTTGCTCTGTATGTTTTTTTCTGTCATTTTAGTGAAATGGCATGGGCTTAAGCAGACAGTGAAAGTACTTGTGCAAAATGGGAGATTTTATACATTTTTATTCAGAAATAAACAGTTTTTATGTTTTGATCAATTATTTTTTTGACCCTATTTCTTTTTTCACCGAGCACTGGAGATGCTGGCGTGCCCAAAACCGCAAATGAACGTTTGTGTAAATTGGGGTACAATAGTTTTTCCCTCAGCCAGTACTCCAATGGACAAGCGCTGAACTTCAACCGTGACGTCTGCGGTTACATTTTGCATCCTCCATTACTCATGCCCAAACAGTACCACAGTTTGCTACCAAAGAAAGAACAGCAGATCATGTTAGCAAGTATTCTAATAGAAATAATAATGGCACCCTTAATTCTAACAAACGGTGCAATATTGAGTATGTGCTGTTCCATCTGGTCTCCACCTCTTGCATCAGCTTCAGTAGTTATAGGCCCAGATGCAGCTGTACTTGTGTAAGCTTCTCCTGTAAAGACACAGATGAATAGACCATTGAATCAGTGCAATAGGAACCTAAAAACACAATTACCGTATTTTTTTGGGCAACAAGTCTGACTATAAGCCAACGTTTTAGCATTTAGGCATGTCCATTTTTTTTAGGAAAGATCTCCAGCTTTTGAGAACACCCAGTCATACGGAACTGGTGAGGCTGGTATGCATAAAAACTTAAGGGACAGGCGAAAAAGGATGGTATTGGTGGGGGTTTTTTTGTTCGTTTTTTTTCTTCTTTTCTTGGCTCTTTGATAGTTTAAAGTATCCTGGTATCTTGGGAGATCACCCTCTGCCAGGTATATCTGGACCTTAATTTTGACGTCAGCTGTGGCTTTGGTGGCATGCCTGCTGGCTTCGTCACCCATTTGCTACCACAGGTGATCTAAAAAGAAGCCCATTTTAGTTTTAGTCATATTATACAAATCAGTACATGATTATCAACTAAATAGATGCACAAATAAACTGATAAAACTGATTAACATGTTTGAAATGAGTGTCAGTTGCTGAGGCATAGCAATGGGTGGGCCTGGCTGGGCATTTATTTATTTGTTTAAGGGAGTCACTTAAATATATCTAAGAATCATCAGAACATATAATAAAATGAAGCAGAATAACATTGAATTTATTCTTGTCTCAAACATGAAAACAGCAAGCTTTATGTTGCAGTTCTCGGTAAACCAGCACCACAGAAACATATTTGTCTTAGAGCTGCGGGACTGTAATACGCCAAATGCAAGGATATGTCGGAAACATCACATTTGTTGAGCAACTCAGAATGGGAAGATGGCATTGTCATGATGCATGCCATATGGGACATTCCTCTTAGGGGGCACAAAACAGAAGAGCGCCTGATTCTTTTTTGGCGGTAGGCTCACTGTGGGGCATCGCCTTGCGTTTGAATTCAGGTGTACGTACTCAGTTCAGTCACATGGTAATGTTGGTGTATACTTTTAAGGGTATTTTCAGGGTCTTGTAACATTGGGAACTTCAGCACAGACCCCTTGCTCCTTTTCCTCCTCCTTTTAAAAACAGTGTTTCACAGGCTGTATTTATGCATTTTCCCAATAATTCTCAGCCCTTGCACACAGCGCAGAACTGAAAAGAAGAATTGTTTCCGCTCCTCTCACTGTCTAAACCTGGTATAGTTGAACATAAATGATGGTGGGACCAGACAATCAGTTCCCAAATAGCCAATTCTTTTTCTATAGCCATCTAGGCTCTGTAGAAAATGGAGCTGCAGTGAAGTGGAGAGCCTAAAGGGTTGTGGCTATAATATAGAATTTGGGGGTACAACATATATGCTATTTCCTATATTGCTATTTCCTGTAGGCTTAAGGCTACTGCTAGTGGGTTAAAGGCAAAGCAGGAGTCCATGCCTCACTGGGTCGGCTTGGAGCACAAACATAAAACATCTGCTCAGAGAACAACTTCAAACTTAGCTTTCGGCATGCGTAATTACGCACTTGGAGGCGCCATGCACAAATACAGGGGATATAATGTCTGGTCAGGGTGGAGGTTGAGATGACAAACCTCTTGCTCTGAAAGGCGATGACAAAAGTTATGAAATGTAACAAATCTTCAAGAGCAGATCAGAAGAAAACTTGGAGGCCGGATTATGCGTAAAGATGAAACATAAAAAGTACCGCAGCACTTCAAGCATGCAGTCGACCGTATTTTCCACTTTTCTAACTTATCTTTTCTGTTAGAAAAGTGGAAATAGGTGATGGGTCTTGATTGTTTTTTTTTCCGCTGTCAATTCAAGGATGTTCACCTGAAGAGATAAAGTATTTCCCCTTCCCCTCAGCGTGTATTTTCTCCATAGTGAACTTACAAATGTGCAACTTACATCCATTTTTATTAGGTCCAGGCTTTGGCTCAGTGGATGTGCGCCAAATTACAGCAGCACATTCTGTTTTCATTCTATGGACTGCTTCATTGCATTTGGAGGAACTACGAAAGCCAAGGGATTTAAATCTGTCTAGAAGTTTTGATACGGTCAACACAGTTAATGACTCCAGAATGGAAGCAGTGTCTGTGACTTGTGACTTAAGTTGGTCATGGAGGTGTATTGCTGCCTGTGTGTGCAAATATGAAGCTTTACACTCAAGTGCATGATATAGCATTTGCATCATGGAGATGAGCTTTGATCTTGAAACTCTCTTCTTCTTGGACAACTTCACTTTTGATGGATGGGATGGAAAGGATGGTATCCCGTGATGGTAAACTCATTGTGTAAGATAAGTTATGTAAGTTTTAAGAGATACTCACACTGGTTCCTTCTCATCACATAGGCTTGAAAACATATATGTGCTGGTCCAATTTGTTGGTGCCTCATTGATGGGTTTCAGCTCATTGATGGGTGCTCAAGTGCAGCATCAGCTGCATTTGAGCAAGCTTCTCTTTGGCTGTGGTCTTGATCTGAAGTGTGTTATAATGTCCCTAGATTTGTGTCTGATTGATGTAAGTGCAGGGATTTGATCACATAATTTATGTTACTACTAAATTTAGGGTGTGTGCAATACAAACTGAATGCCAAATTTGGAGACTTATTGTAGATAAGATCATGTTTGGTGCTGTGTTGGTCACAAGACACTTTATTTAGTTAGTTATGGTCCAGTCATCCATCATGCCCCTTTTGACTAGGACCATATTATCTGTCGTGGGACTTTGCGGAAAGAGTCACACTCACAACACAGATGTACACAACTGCATATTGTCATTAATGTGGTGACAGGTTAGAGCCAAGAAAGTCTCCATCTCCACAAATGTCCATATGTCAGTTGTTATACTCACTGCCACAGCTTGCTGAACATCCATTTTCATTTGTTTGTGCTTCTCTGCATATTTTTTGGCCACAATTTCTTGGAGAGTCAGTAAAAAAGTAAAAAATATTTAAATTAAATATTACATGGGTAACATGAGCTAATTCTTTAGACATATTCCATTCAAACTTTTCTGGATGGTAAAACGCATGATGGGTAATGCACTGTATGATATGTTCAATCGTGGTACTCATATACAGCTCAAACTGTACGACGAAACTGCAGGGTTTAAAAGTTCACCGCTCACGATATCTGTTCTTACACTGTGCGGCCCGACGCTCTGATGCGACCTGACTGCTCACGCAGTGCGTCCATAAACCACACGTGGGACTCAGCCCCGTAGAGAGATGGCGCTACTTGGACTTGTCTACCCGGTAGCCAAATGTCAACAGTAGAAGAAGAAAAAGGTGAAAGTGTCGATGTTCACAGTTAAATATGTGGCTCACAAGAACGAAATGCGCTGCCTTGGCAATTCTACTAGTTGCTCCTCCATAGTTTGACTCCATGTCACACGCACCGCCGGCATGCTTCTCTCCACTCCTATGTTTTCGTTTGAGAAGACGAAGAAGAATTTCCTTGTTTGCGAATGCGCAGTGCGCGAGGTTGAGGGAAAATCGGCTCGTAGACGGGTGTAACTCCGCTTCAACAGCAGGACGCGCTCACGATCGCTCACGATCACTCATGAGGGCCGACTGAATTTCAAACATGTTTGATTTTAAACCGACCGTAGGATTCCTGATCAGGAGGTGGTCGTGAGAGGCGAATCGCCCCTCGTTATCCCTGTATACTACACGACGCAGGACGCACGATCAAGATGAAACTCGGCCTGATCCAAAAAATTCTCGCACCACTAAAGAATCGGGCCGAAAAGGGCAAAAACTCGTACGGTGTATGCTCGGCTTAAAGGACCTGACAATGTTGAGTGATTGGCTATCCTTAGTGATAAAAGTAAGAACAGAGAGGGAGGAAATACAAAAAAACACTTTATTTGTTAATATAACATCAAAATGATCCCACACGGTCGAAACCTTAATTTTTCTTTCGGGCTCCATATCAAAATGCTTGGATGGCATGAATTATGCCTTTTATTCTTTTGAAAGTGATGCATCCAGATTCAGATGTGCTACCTTGTAAAAACAGTTTGATGCCTTGGTGACATGGAAAACAGCAGCTGTATCACTTATGTAACTATTCCTAAAAAGTAATACGCAACTGATCCGAGGTTTGGCTCTATGAGCTCTACACATGTGCTCACGCGTCGGTGTAGCTGGATCCATCAGGTTATAGCCAAGTAATCATCATGTAAGAACCCCAGTAAGCCTTCCAAGTCATAAAACATTGAGCCTTCATGGAACTCCTGTCATGTCCGCTCCAGCACTGATAAGAATCCCCATTCAACCACACTTGGACCCACCTGTCTGCCCAACCTTCTTTGCTTATCACCGACAAGATCCACCAAAAAGACAGAACACAAACCACCGCGCCTACTGCAAATCACATCACTTTGTGCACTGTTCAGTGCAGTTTCTCATCAGAGATTATTCCTTAGAAAAAAAAATAGGCTTTCCTGCAATCCATGAATCAATAACAAAATCTAATTATGCTAATGCTAACCAGTCTCAGTCATCAGGTTTGCAAAATCCAAGCCCAACTTCCTGGTACTGTAACTAACCATGCTTCTCCTGTGACATCTACAGCCGCTGCTGCACCCATTCACCCTGCTGCTTTGGAGATGGTATCGCTCATGCCTGAGGCATTTTCATGTGAATTATACAAGTGTTGAAGTTTTTTTCTAAAGTGTGCCTTAGTTTTTGGGCTGGCTCCTTAATCTTTCATAAATGACAAAAGTAAAATTTATTTTATTATTAGGCTTCTCAGAGGGCAAGTCCTTCGTTGGGTGGATTCTATAATTGACAAAGATAAAATCAATATTTTCCCCTTTTCCCAGTTCCTGGTCCAGTTCAACAAAACCTTCAGACCCAAGGTTGATAACAAGGAGTCCGCCATGAGAACCATGAGGTCCATCAAACAATAGGTCTGTCTGTGGCACTCCTAGCTGTTGAGTTTTTCTCCTTAGTTGGAACTCTCCATGCACTTAAATGTGCATTCAGGCACACATTAAAAGACAAGACCAAGGACGAATTAGCTAGTCGAGACAAACCCAAGACTTTAGAAGACCCGACTAATTTAGCTATCCATGTTCACAATCGGTTACAGGAAATATTAAGTGAGATCCTCCTATTAAAGGGATCAGCTCTGCTCCACTAAATGCAACCAAAGAGCCCACAGAACACATTTTTCAGCTGAGGAAAAACGGAGAAGGTAAGTGGCCAATCTTTGTCTTTACTGTGAGTCATCCGACCACTTCTGGATACGCTGCCCAGCCCAGCCAATATAAAGCATGATTTACAGTTGTTTAGGTAAATGTGTATGAAATGGGCTGTTTACAGGGACAAATCTGAAGTAGCACAGTACAAAATATCAATGAGTGAATGCAAAATGAGGATATGAATTGGCGAGTGAGTCCTTTCTGCTGCTATTTGATTCAGGGTCCGCCACAGCAAGAAAATTAATCTGGACAGGAGTTCTGTTAATTTAACTCATTCTTCTCTTCGTCTACATTTTATTCTACTGCTGATATGTCAACCACATACTTACCTACTGCATTTGAATCTTCGAGTCCTGTGCGGCAACATTTTAGTACAGATTTGAGACATTACCTCTGTAATGTCTCCCTAAAGTACAATGTATTAAAACTGAGTTAACGAGTTAATGATACAGAATGCTGCCAACATGATCATCCAGATAACATTATTTTTATCTTGAATTTACTTTTTAGCTTGAGACATTCTTATTTAAATTAACTAAGCATAAAACAAACTTGAAGACTAATTATGTTTCTGATACAAGAAAACTTTAGTCAGTCCCAATGAGGAAAATAACCACAGATCTAGCTTCGGATCACAGCTCACATCAGCAGAAACGTACACTGCGTCCTCTGTGTTACTTATTTCATGCTTGGATAAGGCTGGACGAGTCTTTAAAGGAGTCTATTAATGTTGTTTATTGAGAATTTGTGTGAGCACCCTGTCACCAACATTTCCCAGAAGCTTGTGAGAGTTGTTGTTAAAACGTCGATGGTAGAGGGGAGTGATGTGTCTGTGGTTAGTTCAGATTTCAGCCAAAGAACAAAGAGCTTAATTTAATGGATCTTTTATTATGTTCACAAACTAATCATTCCACTTTGTTTTGAAACATGTTGGTTTCTTTATCTCATAACTGCCGCAGTGGGACTCATTCATGGAAAAAGTAAAGTGCAACTCATATTTTCAGGCAGTCTTAAGGCAATCATGCAATGAACGAATACGCTGAGTTGCAGAAGTTAGAGAACTATGTAATTTAGCTCATTTTGAAACACAATTCAGGGAGACATGAAATAGCCCAGAATATGTAGAAGTACACATATTTTTTTTTTTTGCATTTCATCTTATTAGAAACAAAAAAAACATGTTTATTTGTTGTGACTATTAAAAATCTAAATTAGATATTTTTTGCTGTCCAAAGATGCCTGCCCTCCAAAGTAAAATATTGCTCCCAAAGTCCTAAAACAGTCTGAACTGGAGATTGTTTTACAATCTAGGAGGACCATTCAAAGAGATCCTGGGAGCTTTCAGTGAGAAACGGGCTGATGAATTAAAGAGGAAGCTCTTCCTTTGAACACAGACAGCAGCTTATATAGTATTTGCTTGCACTTAGTGCATTCGCTCATATAATTTATTGACTGGCACCTATGAATGATGAATGACCAGGACACAGCCTTTGGCAGGAGCTGGAATCCTCAGCGGGTGAAGAGGGAACAAGGAAGCTGGAAAATAAGAAATATCGGTGGCCATAAATAAAACAGCTGTAATCGCATATTGCTGTCACAAATCCCAGAACAAAGACGGGCATCTTTCTTCCCTGAGAGCAGACAAAAAAACAACAGTCACTCAGAGAGAAACATGGCTGTGTGCCTCAGATACACCTTGGCAGTTCCTATAATTACACTTGATTCTAGAGCAGAATTATGCTACTCTGATGGTTATTTACTGCTGAGGGTTTCATTTATCTATGATGTATGTTGGGTCAAAACAGGACATTTAAACAAAGAGAAAGAGAATACATTTGCTGGATAGTTTTTCATGTTATATCAATCTACGGGTGAAGGGTGTGAGCCTTTTAAAACAAATGAAGCCTAAAATCTAACTGCAAGCCTGTAACTAAAACAAAGCTGTGAAATTTAAATCTTAACATTAGGAAGACATTTTATGGAGGTGTTACAGAAGTGTCTCGGAGCTTAGCTGTCTTTAGTTGTCTACTTTTCTGTCACGGCTACAAAAAAAAGCCTTATCTATATATATATATATATATATATATATATATATATATATATATGTATATATATATATATATACATCCAGAAAAAACAACATAATTGGCTAACACAGGATTTTGGGGTCAATAGAATTTATTTAGTTACTGTAATTATTTTTTATTCTTTCTTTCTTTGCTTAGTACCATTAGCTGATCATAATAACAACAACTATAATATTGTTCTTTCAGTCTGGGTGACTTAAAATGCAGAAAATAGGGAATTGTTGCATATATTTAATTTTTGAGTAACAGAACCAAAAAGTTCTTGGTGAGGATATTCTTTGTTCCAGCACTACTGTATGACATCCTTTACTACTTTTTGATGTTGGGTTTTCCTTTTTTTTTTATACCAAAACCAAAAAAATTACATTTGCATTTGATTTCAGGACTGCTGACACCAATGAACTCCATTTTATTTATTAGGGGGTCGGGGTGGCTCTTAGTGGTTAGAGCAGTGAGCTTGTGTTCTGAGAAGGCTAAAAGTACCTGGTTCGAACCTTGTAGTCTGCCACTATGGGTCCCTGAGCATGGTGTGGCATGGCGGTGGGGTGCTTGGGTGGGGTGCTTGGGCTCCTTGTTCGGCTCCAGCTCCTTGTCTCGGTCCTGGTACATGAAAACTCTCTAGGCTGATTCTCTCTGGAGAAAATGGGTCTGCATGGGCTGGCTGGCTGACTAGAGTGGCTTTTGGGGTGTAGTAAAATTCTTATTTCTTTCCTTTGGGCGGGTCAGTTTGGTCTGGGTAAGGGGGAGCTGGGGCCGTTTTGCACCTCATTTTTAACTCATCTTAGAGTATGTTTCATCTGTCCTCTGTAATGCTTGCTCTTTGTTTGCCTGCTTTTACTCAATAACATCTTCAACATTTTCAAAACAGATAATTAAACATTCATGGCACTTAGGAGGTGTCTACTCTCCCATCTGATTTGCCTGCTCGTAGTTTATAGCCATACACATTTGTCAGAATAAATTACTCTATTTATGGAAGAAGGGGCTTGTAGTAAACAGTAAAGACTTTTTTTTTTTTTTTTGTTCACAGGTTGTGTCTGCCAGTTTACGACTCAACCCCTTTTCTGTTTTTTTTTTTCCCTGAGCCTTTTCCTCGACACTTCTCTCTGCTGAGATGCTGCTTACTTTGCACATCTCTGCCAGGACGGATTCCTCTTTGTCGCACATGTCAGGGTGACAGAATCCCAACCAAACAGCAGCATTTCCCCTCACACGCTCGCTACCGCTTCCTGCTTCTGGTTATTATCTTGTGTCGCTGCAGTTTCTGCTGTGACGCTGACCTCCTCTGTGAACCGAACGCTTGGATCGTGGATTTGCTTCGCAGAGGAGAACACCCTGTGATTCATAAGCGTCAGAGGACATCTATTCATGCATTAGGCATAAATAACACATGGAAGGGGTTGATGTGCAAGACAGGTGGATTGTAGCACGGATTATTTCTGTAGAGAGATGCTTCCGAGGACGAGCTGGAAGAAGTGGCACCTACCGGGCTGTCATACACTAACCGGGCTAATGTAGCTGGCACCTGTTGGTATCTGCATCTGTCTCAGGCTTCTCCATGCAGCACAAAAAGGTTTTTTTTTCCCCTCTATTTTGAACTGTCTGTTCAGCAGTGGCGCAGTGAAATAGGCGGGAGATGACTGATCAACATACAAAGGAGCTTTAATACAACAGAGCTTAAATAAATGTTACAGCTCCCCCGTTCCTTAAGAGCTGTTCTTGGTTGGTTGGTATGGTACTCTAAAGAATATTGAAAGATCCCATTCATTTAAAGCACTTTTAAGAGCCAATATATGCAAAGAGTAAACATCTCCACTGTTGATCCTGCTTTATAATTTTTCTAAAACTGGATAACTTTTGGACCAAATCCTGACTGATAGGAAAAAAAAAATAATGGATCTCTAAGTGCTTGGAGTGAATCACAGTCTTTTTTGTGATCACAGCATCCCTCTGTTCCTGTGATGCCAGCTCGGTTTTCTGGGCTCTCATTTTGGGCAACAACAAGAGCTCCCTTTCTTCAACGGGATTTTGAAAAATTATAAACATGAACTGGAAGTTAAAAATCCAATTGAACTTGAAATGATTTATCAGCAAAAGCATAGCTGGACAAACATATGTTAAATTTGCGTGAGACTTAAGTCACTTAAATGCAAGCTGGGCACATTTGAAATTTCCACATGTGAGGACTGTGAGTTAATGATTTTGGAGCAGTTTAAAAATATACTCCTGGCTTAAGTAGCAGCCTTCATCGCAGAGAAAAAATAGACAACTACTGTTAAAGCTGCTGTGTCTGCAGATAGGTTTGCACTGCTCCAGTAGAGTAATTTTTCTGGATCGCAAAGTTATGGTAGGTTACGGTGAAAGGAGATGTTCTGTTTTGGTTGTTTTGGGGGATTACACACGACCAAGCAAGATTGGTTCATTTAAATTTGATCCTAAAAAACATCAAAAGTCTGATAGAACTGGTTCTTGCAATTGTTGAAAGGGGTCCCTGGAAGGCAGAATGTCCTGGGTTGCAGCCTAAAACCAAAATAATTAGCTCTTATATTAAACCTACGGCAGCTTCTGCACCTGTTATTATATGTGAGTGCAAAAAGCGTATCGATAATTTGTGTGTTCCTGCTGTTTTGGATACCTATGCTCCTTTTATTTCGGAATGGTATGGTGTCCTTGGTAGGAAGTGAGGATAAAATCCCAATAAAAATTCTGGGGGACACAGATGTCTATGATTCATATACTGTTAACTCTGTGCTGACCTTCTCCATGGAGTCTGACATGGATGACAACATCCTCAGTAGTGGGATGGGTCACTCTCCTTGTTCCTTCACACAAGCTCATTTTGAATTGTGAGCTCTTTCAAGGGGAGGTTAATTTTATTCTGGGCATGGATTAGGCTCACTGCAGGGTTCGGGCCGATGTTCCTCATTTACCTAGTATGACATATCTTCTAATTAAAGTAGTCTCTGATGACAATGGCAGCGAGTTCCCAGAGGTTTTTTCTGCTTGTTTGGTCACAAGTGGCATGGTAAAGCCTGATGGGAACATACATTTGCATTGTCTCAATGCATCTCAATAACTAACCCAAAGTAGAAAAATACAAAAAAAGAGAAGAAATCGAGGCTCTGTACGGTTCTGTTTCTTTTTAACGTTGGTTTGAAAAGGGAGCCAATGTTTGTGAAGGGAAACAGCCTGTTGTTAAACAGGGGTGGCGTTCTCTCGGTCCAATTGTCCCCCTCTTACAATGCTGTTATTGCGAGCATGACTCAGCTTTCTGGCAACAATAAGCAGCCTTCAGAGCACAAACAATAAGTTGGTAGTCTGATGGTCCTCTTTTGCATGTCAGCAACCAGTTTTGATTGTCACGGTCAAAGTTGTACACTATGCAAAGATACTGCGTATTAGGGTGGCCAACTTTAGTGGGGGGTTGATTAAACCTAATCCATGGGAGACACAAGGCTGCACCAGTCCATGCCTTCTGCTTCGATGCAACTTCCTTATATAGGTCTAGCAAGTAAGGCATTAAGTGTAATCCAGTGTTCGTATATAGAACTTGCAGGAAACAGTCAAAATATATGACAAAGAGTGTCACACACGGGACACTTGAATGTGGCTCAAAGTGCGGGATGTCCCGGCTAACACGGGACAGTTGGCAACCCTGAGACTGAAATCTCTTGGAGTAGAGATAAAAGGTTTCAACAAAGATGAACATGCCCAGAGGACTTACCATTTTTTATTTATTTTTTACATCCTGATCAAAACTATGACTCTGATTTACAGGTTAAATTTTTAAATTAGTTTCATGTAAGTGTTTTATAGAATGGAAAAAAAATCTATCTCATGAAGAGTGCAGCTTGTGGTTACATATTGCACAATGGTCTGTTGTTTCAAAACTGGATCACCAAGGCTGATGACTTTGTGAGAGATCTGTTAGCTGGTAGTACCAGTCAAGTTTTCTCAAATGGTTCTCAGAGTGGCAAATGTTGAAAGTGGACATTTATGGATAAGATAAACTTACCTGAAGCTTTTCAAATATTTATTTTGGCTCATTTGTCAGAGGATAAATGCATAACTGGTTTTCAAATATCCCTGATTGTTTGGTGATGTTCCATCCCACACTAACTGGATTGAACATGAGCTTGATATACAGCAAGTCAAGCAGTGATTTTATGTGATCTGCGATGCTTAATTCCATGTTTCTACATATAATCTTGACCATTGAAGCTGATTCTGATTATTCATCTTGATCATAAAATTCCCTGAAGTTAATAAGTGTTTTACATTGAATGTCCTAAAAAAGGTAAAGGTAAAGATGGGATAACTGTGTTCTTCATTGTCCCACAGTGGAGAAATTTGGGTCTAAGGATGATAATTGAATTCACAACCTTGAGCAACTCTCTATTTTAGACATACTGGATGGCATGAATCTGATAAAAGTAAGTTAAATTCCCTCATTTAAAACGTCAGCCTTGATTTGGTCCAAAAGGCTTACAAACTGACTTGGATTTGCCCCTCAAAGAATAAAAACATGACATTTAACCTTTGTAAAAAAAAAAAAAAAATCAAACTAATATTTTTCTCTGGTCACTTCTAATTTTTTTTTTTTTTTTTTAATTGCTTTGCATATTTTCTACTTTATTTTGCACAGCTTTTTTCAGTTGTTCATAAGCATTGCAATATTTGTATGAAACCCTTTATCTCTTTTATTCTTAAAACTAAATTAGTTTTTGGGAAAACAGATTAAAAAATGCATCAGAAATTGTAAAATATAAAGTAAAACAGTTTTCTAGGTCAGTAGGCCTGCTCTAGCAAAGACCTAGCTGATTTCAAATATTTGTCTCTCTTGGCTGAATTTTAGGGTTAAGTCCAAGAGTTTAAGTGGTTGCAAGAAGCAAAGACAGGCCACCATGCGAATGACCCCAAACACATCCATAACACTAATTGGACAGATCGCCATCTGTGGGCCTCAGGGTAATCAAAGTAGAGGAGGAAGCAAGGCCTTTTTGATTTATTTTTACTTTTTTGAATTGTCAGCAATGGAGGGCACGCTTGGTGATCGAACCTGGGTGCACAAAGGGTCTGCTACGTGATTGTTCAGCCGTTCCTCAGCTTTATCATCTTCATTTCTCATCCCACCAAAATGTAAAATCTACCATTTAAAAAGGACTAACAGGGAAATCTATTATTGAGGCTTCTGGACTTATATGGATAAAGGCAATTAAAGTTGAAGCAGTGTGGTTAATATTTTTACTCAGATGAGAAAACTTGTTTCTGTGTGTGTGTTTTTAAGCCTAGTTAACTGCTCACAGCTGCAGGCTGTTCGTGCTTCTGCTTAGCTGGGTGCTGTAAAGCAAGTGGAAATTCGATAAATAAAAGGTAAATGCACTGCTGTCCTCCCCCGCTCCCTGTCTGCCTCGTTAGGACCCCTCTCACCCCTCTGTGGGGAGCTGAGGTGGCTATTGATCTTCAGAGCCTGGCTTGGAAGCCTCCAGTTTTAATTAGAGGTAGCTTGATAACAAACAGGAAGACAGATTCATAGATTGTCTTTATAAGCAATCTGTGTATGTTTTTTTTAGTTTGCATTGTTGTGCATCTGTTTGTGAAAGACTACCAGCTTGATTTTTGATAAGTTTTACATTTCTGTCTCATCAGAACGTCACAGCTGCGGCAGTTAGCAGATTTTACACAGTTTTCCCACATTTTCCCGCCAGCCTAATCTGCAGCAGCATCTCTCCATGTTGCGAGCTCCTGCAGAGTTTTCTGGCTGCAGTTCCATCCAGCTGGACCTCTCCATGAAACTATATTCTGGGATGCGTGTTGGTCAGCCGCTGTGCTTGGCACAGCAAAGCAGTTGGCCATGGAATAGTCAAATCTGTTCCACATTACTCCCTGTTGCATTTCCTGTTTTCCCCGGTGTGTGTGGAGAAACAGCGATTGGACATGTAGAGGTGCCAACAGCATCCGACGCCGCTGGCGACGCCTCACGCCTTCCAGCGCTAATGTAAAAGCTGGCTTCCTGTGCCACAGCACAACGGCTCAACAGCTGTTTGGTCAAACCTGGGCTCATAGTTATTGTTTTTTTTTTTGTCTCAGACATTCTGGTAACACTATGTCCCACCAGATTTCCATGAACAAATCCAGCTGTCAATATACATTGACTAAAAATGACTCCTGATAGGCAGAACAGCATAACCAGGTAAGAGAGAAACATTGATTATCTTTTCATCTCGCATCTGTTAGCAAGAAGACATTTTGTTCTTAAAGCTGGCGTTAGCAGGCAAATGGGAAAGCATAAGGATTTGAGCAAATTACAAGGGTCGCATTGTGATGGCTAGATGTCCGGGTCAGTACCTGTTGTGGAGTGTTCTTGGTCTATACTGGCCAGTGTCTATCAAATGTGGTCCAAAGAAGGAAGAGGTGAACAGAGTAATAGTTGGCCAATGATGTGAAGAGTCAAGACTGGCTTGTCTGTTCCAATATGGCAAATGAGATAGATCAGCTGAAATTGCTGATGAAGTTTTTGCTAGTCGTGAGAGAAAGGTGGCATAAAACACAGGATAATGCCGACCAATGAAAGCAGCTACAGCGGGCATGTGGGCATTGGAGTTGGACCACAGAGCAGTGGATGATGTTGCCCTGGTTTGATGAATCCCTTGAATAACCAAGTATGCATATCCTAAGCAAACAGTTTTCCCCAATGACTGTGGTCTTTGTTAGCTGGTTGATGCTTGCAGTCACAAACAAAAAAAGAGTTTAAGGAGCACAGTAATGCTGTTCATATATTGATTTAGCCTCCAAATTCACCAGATCTTACCGTGATTGAGCAGCTGTTGAATGTGATGTGAGGGCCAACCTTGATAGTTCCAGAACTTTAGGGATTTGTTGCTAAGATCTTGATGCCACATACAACACAACAAACTTTTTTGTGTGTGTCCTGTCTGGCAATGTAGCAATAAGAATTGTGTTAATGCCAAAAAGAGCCCAACAGATTTTACTTTCACAAGTGGAGCCTTACTACTTTCGCCATAGTGCTCTGCTTGATTTGTATATGCAAGAAGCTTTATTAGATTTTTACTGGGAGTATTTCATGTTCAATGGACACTGAAACAGGAATTTAAAAGAGGCCTAATGCTCAAAGGGAGAAACGAGGAAAGAAAAAGAGGATAGGAAAGGGAGAGAGCAATATGACATTCTCTGAGTCTAGTTCTGCCCCTGCAAAGAGAGATATAAAATTAACAGCAAAACCAACCGATAAAGTATTACAGGTACAAACAACCAATGCCTTGATACCATTACTGAAGAATATACAGTATTATTTAATATGAAATATATACAGTGACTGCTAAAGATAATAACAGGGGTTTTCTGTATAGAAGTGAATCTGTAAGTACATGAATCCAAGCACCTGTAAGTGTTTGTGAGAGTGCGCTTGTGTAAGGTCTATCCATAACAGAAATGCTCAATAGTGGTTGTGAGGAGCCAAAGATCTGCCCGCCAGAGCACCGAGGCAGATGCCAGGGGAACCAGAACCCCAGATGCCCGCAGGGACCAAAGCAAAGATGCCCAAGATGGGCTAGTAATAGAATTAGCATAGAATAGAATTAAATTTTATTGTCATTGCACTGTCACAAGTACAAGCAACGAAATGTGGTATCTCTGCTTTTAACCCATCCCCCAGGGGAACAGTGGGCTGCCACTGTGCAGTGCCCGGGAAGCGTTCTGAGGTTAATGGTTGTCATGGTTTAAGTTGTCTGGCTTCTGGTTATTTTGTAGTTCACCCAGCTCTCCCTCTCACAGCCATTAATCACACCTACTCTATTTAGTCTTCATTCCCGTCACCTGTCAGGCTCCCTTTATAAACTCACCTCAGTTGTCTCCTCGTCGCTGGCTCGTAGTGTTTTGTTGCTCTCCTTCGTGTCTGTCTGCACCTGTTCCCCCGTCTTGGTTCCCGGTCCGTCAAGTTTTGGTTTTGTGTGGCTGCGCTGCTGGCTTCAGTTTCTCCGTCTTCGTCCTGGTCTCGTCCCTGGTCCTGTAGCAGCCCAGCTCCTCTCTGTCTCGTGGACTCTGTACCTGCCAATCAGCTCCTGCATCATTCACCTCCGTCTGGTAACAACCCTGGTTCCTCATGTCACCACCATCCACCTGCAATAAACTCTCTTAAATCCTACTCTGTGTGTGCGTGCTGTGTCCGGGTTCATCCTCGACAAAATCCTGACAATGGTCTTGCTCAGGGACCCAGAGTGCAGGCACTGGGGATTGAACCGGGTACTTGCATTCTTCTCTGAGTGCAAGCGTGCTGCTCTAACTACTAGGCCAGCACTCCCCTGTACTAGTGGTTGTTTGTACCTCCCCACTATTACAAGAAAAGCTGCCTCCCCTGTCCAACAGCCACAACGGCGAAGCCCCTGGAACTAGCCAGGGGGCTCTGCCTTGAGACAGCTACATCAGAGCAGATCCAGCCATGGGCCCAGAGACCTGAGGCCCCGTGGCTCTGTTGAGGGCCTCGGCCCCGTGAAGCACCTGCCCAAACACTCAGCCCCGGACACAGAGGACCACCAATGCACCAGCGGGCCTAGGTGCTAGCCAACGGAGGAGAGCAGGACGGGGAGGGGGGGTGGGCACCACACTAAGTGAAGGGACAGTTCAAACCCAACCTGACAAATAGACAAACAGAAAACTACATACATATTCACACATTCCCACCCTAGTGCGCCTATGAACATGCAATTACTCCTACTAAAAAAGAAGAAAAAGAGGGGACACAGTACAAACACTCTCACTCACCACATACATCATATATTCCCAGGTCCAGGCACCAGCACCCCAGAGGGATATCAAGCCCCAAGACCCGGGAGATGAACCCCAACATCAAGATGGGTTGGGACCACCACAACCTGACCTACCCGGTCCATACTCCGGTCCTAACCCGATCCCAGACCAGATGACCCATGGGCCCATCCACCTGGAAATGGGACCAGCATGAACCAAACGGGCCAATCAACCAGGGCCCACCCTACACAACCTGAGGTTCTACCATTCCCACACCCTGCCCTCCATACCTAAGACCCCCCCATCCCCCCATATTACAGGGGAGAGCAAAAGAGCCAGCCCTAGCTGATCTGCTGGACCCAACCTCCATCCCCAGCCAAGACCCCAACCAGGTGGCCCACTCCTCCTCCAGGCCCCGTACTCCGGGTGGCAATCGGAGAACAAGGTTGTGAGAAAGACCCAGAGCCTGTCTCCACCTGCTCTAATATTGTGTTGTTGCATGTTGTTCTCAAATGTGTTTAAAACTGAGAAGGCCAAAAGGGGGGTGCTCGGCACAGCCCACGCCACCTCTGGAAGTAGCGGGTGCCAGCGCACCCTACCTAGAACCCTCAATGTCTAAATGCAAATGGGGCAGAGGAAGCCACCACGGGTGAGGCCAACACAATCAGCACCTCACCCTCACCCCCCATTAATACCCTACATATGTGTGTGTTGTGAGAATGTTATAAATGAAAGTAAGTGTCTAAGATGTATAATAAAATTAGGGTCACGGACATCACCAGACAGCAGGGCAGGGTAATCCTCACTGCGTCCCAGTGACACCCCCACCCCCCAGGGTCCTACATGTGTGGCAGCATGATGGAGCAGGCAGAGGGAGGTGTCCATGATGGGGAGGAATGACTGGGGAGCAACATGCCCACCCAGGAAGCCAGAAAACGGAAACGAACCCGGAGAGGGAGTCTCCGCTAGCCACGCCACCACAGTACGCGGGGCCAGAGATAGGCGGCAGGATCTGAGAGCCAACCCCAAAGCGAGACCAACACAAACAGCCACCTACCCAACTGCCCACCCTTTGGACCGTACAGGGGGAAGAAAAGGGAAAAAGAAAAAAAACACTCTAGTCAGCCAGCCTGAACCATGCAGTCCAATCTAAATGGGGTCTACACGTGGCCTTGATGTTAAAATCGTTATTGTATTTTGCTCACCAGGTTACTACATTAAGCTGTAAATATGATCCAAGGAGAGAAACAGACACTGTTGTTTTCATTTATTGGGGGATAATTACCACAATTAGGGCATTATGTGAACTTCAAGTGAATTCATGCTAAATGAAGGAAGATACGTAGAATATCTGGGCCTACAGGGGTCCCGACTCATGTCAGTATTCTGGTTTTCAACAACCCAGACTCTGAGGAGGAGATGAACACATTTTCCTTTTTCTTTCTAAAATATCCAGCTCTGCATGTTTATTGTCATCTTGTCATCTTAAGTTAGGACTTAAACCTTAAATGCTTTCACAGCTGCTGACATCTTTCTCTATTTGCTGCAATATCCACCTTAAACCTCAGATGGTAGTCTTTAAATGCAATGTGAATATAGAATGTGATAATCTCCTCTTAGTTCATATTCTAGGGATAATCTCCTGCAATTCTGTCTTAATCAGACAGCTATCTCCTTCTCTGCTGACCCAGGGGTCTTTGTATTCTTTTGTAGTTAAGCTCTAACAAAAACTGCTTTTAGAATGACAAAGACACCTATTCTATCAAAAGAGTTCAGGTTTATGGGGTATCAATCGCTAAATCCCCCTGAATGAGAAAAAAGAAGAAGAATCAAAAATTGTTGGTGCTTTCATTTGGTTCACGAAGAAAACATCTGACATGAGGTGTGGAAAAAATGAGAGGCAGAAGAAAATGCGGTGGGATCTGAGCTGGTCAGAAGAAACAATGATACTTTAATTGTTACCTTTGGGATTTACTGTTAGCCGTGGATTTCTGCCCAGCAGGCACCTTCATTACAATGCACCCCCCCTCCCAAAAAAAAAAAAAAAACCTGGCACTTGTTGACGTAAGGCACCATGCCTCCATTTCCTCCTCATTTCTTTCTTTTTTTTCTTAACTCACCTCCTCTCAATACCTCTCTCTCACTCTCCTCATCCCCTTTCAAATCAGAGCTCGCTTGCCCAGTTTGGCACAGATGGGTGAATCCAGCAGATGTTTTCTCAGTTTGTGCCTCTTTGTTGCTTTCCCATCTTTCCCTTCCCTCCCTCCTATTTGTTGGTCTCTCCTGCTGCAGAATGGATTTAGGCTGGGGAGTTAATGAGGCGATTTGCATCTGTCCAAAGCTGTTTGCTGTTGATTGTTTTGAGAGGAGAACAACAGCGGAAAGAAAGATGCTACCTTCCCCTGCCTATAACAAAACACTGCAAGCAGATACACAAAAATGTCTCAGTCCTTCAAACGTTACTGTCAGAAAACAAGAGGAATGTTAGCCATACATGACACCCTTAAAGGTGCAAGTTATTTAAATTAAATAACCTTTCTATGAAAGCCAAAAAACTAAAAAAAATCTAAAGGAATCATTCATTCTACAAACACTAAATGGCTTGAATAGAACTAAACTTTCCATAACCAGCTTAGTATATGTAGTTGGCTCTCAAGTGAAACTGTAAATCTCCTATGACACCTAAATAAAAATATATATATATATTTTAGAAGCCCCCACCAGCATAACTTTAGTGTATGGACATGGACATTTTGTGGCTGTGAAAGCAATATATTAACAACAGTCGTTTGTGAAAAGGTCAACAAATCTTGTAATATAGTATACAAAGCTTTAGATAGGGGGTCTGTTGTTGGGTTTAGTTTGTTCTGTTCAGATCAGAGAAACCAGGAGGTCTCCAACAAGGGATGCACTTGTTGCTTTTGTTAAAGCCAGTCTAAAATTTTTAGCATACATGTTGATATTACATTTAGTTTACAAAAGTTATTAAAATGCACGTCACAAGCTAAAAAAAAGAACCATTATTGCTCACAAATCATAAGCTTCTTATAACATTTATTTATTATGCGCAAATTACCAAGGTTATCGTTTCTGTTTGATATAATTGGGCTGAATTTCAAAGCTTAGAAAATGCTACATTGTTAATAAAAATATTCCTAGGTATACTGTCTACACAATAATTGTTACGTAGCATGATGCTGTAACATAAAACACTGTTAATCCCATCAAAGAGCAACAGAAGAAGCAGGTTAGTCACCATTGTATGGCACAACTTTAACAATTTCCTTTATGCATGCCAAGACCTATATAAATGATCCCTTATGATGTGAGTCTTTAGGTCAACAAAGATATTCAGTTAAAACTGTAGCTTTGTGAGAATGGAGTATTCCAAAGCTGTAAACAATATGGAATGTTTACAGAACGCAGGCTTGTAATGAAATCACTCTTTAAACTTTAACGAACAGAGAAATCATCAGATTAGTTAAGCCAGATTGGTAACAAAATGCACCCTTTGGGCATGATTTGTTGCTAAACCACAAGTAAGGCAAATCTTTTGAAAGATAAAGTTAGATAAATATTAAATTATAAAAACAAATATATCACAAACATCCTTGTGGGTCACAACAGTATTGTATCTGAGAGGTATAAACATTTATTTTTTTATTGTCTAAACAGGGTCAATAATCTGCTAGCCTTCCACAGCTATGATGATTTGGCCACTTGCCTGTAAATTCCATGCCATATGATATCTTTCTGCCACATGGGAACTGTGTTTGTAGTGTTTGTAGGAATGAACTTCAGAAAACTTTGGTATGCCATAAAATGAGAGTTTGCTCTCTTATTGAACTGTAGTCAAGAACATTGTTAGTAATAAAATAACATCTAATTTTAAAATAAGAAAGGCAAAACTGATCTGGCTCCTTTATGTTTGATGGTTTTCATTTGTAAAAAGTAATCCTACAGTCTAACCACATATTCTTAATTGGATTGAGGTCTGGGCTTTGATTAGGCCATTCCAACACATTTAAATGTTTTCTCTTAAACCACTCTAGTGTTGCTTAAGCAGTATGTTTCAGGTCCCTGTCCTGCTGGAAGGGAACCTCCATCCCAGTCTCAAATTTTAGGTAGTCTGACACTGGTTTGCCTAAGAATAGCCTTGTATTTGTCAGGGTTTAATTTTGACTTGTTTTTTTTTTTATTATTAGTTTTCAGTTTTTTTCTCCTTGTTAGGGTTTAAGTTATGATTTGACTTTATTTTCTGTTAGTTTCAGCTCCTCCTTCCCCTCACTTAGCTTTCCCTTCACTTCCTCTGCAGTTAGTCACACCTGTTAGTCATTAATCAGCCAGACTCATTTCACCTGCCAGCCTCTCTACTCAAGCCTCACTCTGCTTCCAGTCCTCTGCCGGTTCGTCATCATGCAACACCTACTCCTTGCCTTTCTACCTGTGTGTTCTCTGCTTGTTGCTGGAATCCTGCCACCTCTGCTTCTCTTTTACCTCAGCTTGCCGTGGATTATTCCAGTCTTGTCGGTGCAACTATCCTGTTGTGACTCTAACCTGCAAGTATACACCCTGCCTTGCTGCTTATCCTGCTGTGGTTCTGGCCTACAAGTATTCATCCAGCCCAGCTGCTAATCCTGTTGAGACTCTGACCTGCAAGATTTCACCCAGCCAAGCTAACAATCCCGTTGTGGCTCTGCTCTGGCTCACTCTCTGTCGTGCTGTGGGACCTGCTGCTCTGCTCTGCCTCACTCTCTGCTGTGCTGTGGGACCTGCTGCTGTACTCTGGCTCCAGGAACTCTCTGGGCCGTCAGCTCTCTCATCTGCACCCCTGTTCCCGTGCAGTCCTGCTTCTCTAGTTTCATCATCCACCATCCCATCTACCATTCAATAAAGACTCTGAATTTCAGCCCCATGTGTGTGGTTCTGGGTTCATCATAGACCACCATCTTTCCTTCAACTCTGCCCAGTTTCCCAGTCCCTGCTACGGAATAACATCCCCACAGCATGGTGCTGCCACCACTATGTTTCAGTATGGGGATGGTGTATTTGGGGTAATGGGATATGTTTGGTTTGCACCGAATATAGCCTTTTCCTTGGTGGATGAAAAATTCAACCTTAGTCTCATCAGGCCAGAGCACCTTACCATACATCTGGGGAGTCCTCCACATTATATTTTTACTTTCATATTTTTGACACTAAATGGCATTTTTTTTCATTGCCTGCGCTGTGAGTTTTTGGTAGGTGACACTGTCTTGGCAGGTTTGTTGTGGAAAAAGTTAAACTGACAGATCAAACGATACTTATAGGTTTCACATAGGTGGACTTCATTTCACTAATTAGGTGACTTTTGAAGGTAATTGCTTGAACCAGAACCTTTTAGGGTCTTCATGGCAAAGGGTGTGGAAATATCTGCATATGTATTTTTATTATTTTTATTATTATTTTTTTATTTCTATATATATATTTCTTATTTCATTTCACCAACTTAGACTGTTTTGTGCAGGTCACATACTAACATTAGGGTTAAATAAACATTGAATTTACATTTACCATCTAGTGGTGCGCTAAATGAATTACAAACAACTTTGCCATTAAGTACGTAATAACTACTACAGAAGCTGCGGAGTGTCCTAAATGTGACAATGTCAACAAGTATGTGTGAAATACTGTGAAATTGTTTTTGGCACTGTTGCCAAGTTCACTTAAAATAAACCACTTTGGGGTAGTTTTTTTTTCTGAAGTCACTTGTAAATTCTGTGAGTCACTGCTTGGGGTTTTTTGGACTTGTTTCTGAATGTGAAGTTGCTTATCTGGGCTCCAAAATAAGCGACTATAAACACGAGTTATAAAGAGACCCGCTCTTGCTGCTGGGCTATAGCCACCGTGATCCAGCTGAAATATCACTGCACCCCTCCCTGTACGCACATATTCCCTGGGAGGGGGAGGGAGAAGGAGACTAAGATGAACAAACTAGCCGTCAAAATAAACCTCACTGTGATATTGAATCATTTTGAATGCCCACTCCTACGTGAATTGTCCACTCCACCTGGTAACAATAGCTATGCCAATGTAGCCTCTTTTTTTTGTCTTGGTTATTGCTTTTTCTTTTCTTGGTTACTTTCTCTTCCGTCTCGCTGGGCAAAGAGTATGGATGGTCCTCCATTTCAACAGAAAATGCCAAATAAAATGATCTAAGGCTGTCTTTGCTTGTTTTCTACTCCTCTTTCACAGCAGCACACCTTCATATAGAAGACAGATAGGTGAAACACGTATGGCTCACAGATCTATCCCCTTTTGGTTACTGTAATCAAAAGTTGTGACACAACATAGTGTCTTCCAGTGGATGCACCACCACCTATGTATTTAGAAACTTCTAATTCTAAGTTATGAGAACACTTAATTATTTGCTATGATTGTTATTAGGCAGAAATGTATTTATTAATACTTTGTTACACAATGACACAATGTCCCTTTAAGTCCAGATGTTGACAAGGCAACGGCAAAACTTTTATTTGATCTTTTTTGAAGCTTTCAGATATAGTATATTAAATTTCTTTCAGCCTTTGTCATGATGTCAGACAGGTTTTATTTGAGTGATTTCTTCATTTTGCACCAGGCCTTGTTGTTGCTACTGATATTCAAAGGAACATAGTTGTTCAATCAAAATTAAATAAAATTGTGTTTAATTTCAAAACTGCTTTATTTATTTATTGAGGTGAATAAAAAACATTTTTTTTAATTTAGTTTAAATTTCAGGTACACTGTTTCCTGAATGTTGGAGGCATTTTTTTATATATATTTGAATGATTTCTGCATATATGGCTGTGTAATTAATCTGGCTGACAGGTGTCTGCTGCGCGGGTACAAACAGCCAAATAATGGGGTCTGTTCAGGATGTGACGACACCTGCTGTGCTGTGGAGGGAAGAAAAATAATCAGCAGGTGTTCACTAAACGTGAAACTGAGTGGAATCAGCAGTTTACAGCAGTTCATTCTGTGGCAGCAAAGCGAATGAGCAAAGGGAGCTTTTATTATTCTTATCCTGCTTCTGTTTTCTTCTGCAGCACAGCTGAGACCTGGCTTGGATTCAGAACAAGGCTCTGCAGGGCAAATTCTGTTTATTGTGCCATCTGCTTGTAGGACTTGAAATGTTAACAGTTTTATTTTATTTTCTGTACAATAATGGAATTCTATTCTTTCAGGATTTTACCTTTGTTCTGTATTATTGACATCATACACAAAGCTGGAGAATTCACTTCTAAAAAGCCTGAACAGATAACAAACATTTTTTTCTCAAAGTAGTGTGTAATTTAATTAGGAAAAAATATCCTTATTTTTTGTACTTAATAATCTGTATATCAAATGGCCAGGTGCATGGTTTATCTGTACTTAAGAAAAACAAAGGAATGGGCAAGTGATATAAAGCTTACTGCGGTGGAGACCCAGATGAAAGTCAGGTCAATTCCAGCTGTATTTACTTCATTTTTAAAAATGCAACATATCTTTTTTTTACTGCTTCATCATAGAAACGCTGATTTATGAAATAAATTATACAATTTAAAAATAGCACAAGCTGGATTAAAACACACATATTTTAATCCTCAAAACGGTAGGATAAAATTTACAGATTCTTCCCACAGCGTCTAGTTATAACTGGTGTAGAGCACAATGGCAAAAAATGGCAACGCAATTCATACTTTTTCATGTCATTTTGTTTCATAGCAGTCAACATGAAAATATTTCCCACTATATCTCATGATATTTTCTCAGTATCCATCCGGTCAGGCTACAACACATTCTAAAAAAGACATTTGTTTCAACATAGTCCTTCGTTTTCTGTAATGTTTACGTTTTTTTTTTTTTTTTTACAGCATTTGGTTGAATAGTTCAGGTGATTTAGTAGCATAGAATAGAATAGATTAAAATACATACCGACACAACCATAATTAAAAAAAATCATTCTTTCCTCTGTCTATTAAGCTCATTAATGATTTAAGAAATAGAGATGAGCTGGAATATAGGAGGCCTGTGGGGGTCTGTTGATGAATATTTTTGAAAGGTTGTGATTCAGCAGAATGTGTGCGAAGTTTATTGGATGCTGTTGTTGTGATGAGTAAACTTATTAAATTTTAATGAGTTAACTTTTCTTTCATGCTACTCATGCTATTTTTGCTGTTGACATTTTAACATTTTGTTTTGTGGACTGTTTGTGGTGATTGTTGTAGCAGCTTTCCTCTGTCTAGAAACAATTTCTTCCAAAGGAGACAAATAAAGACTTTTTGAATGTTGAGAATAGAAAACTTTGTCTGTCTCAGATGGTGAGACAGTTGTTCTTTGAAAACAGCATTCCTTCAAGATGCATGCATAAAAAAGGAAATTGAAAACAAATAAAAGCAACTGTTAAAAGTGTGTAACAGTACAGTTCATATTAGTAGGTAGCAGACATTGCAAACAGAATAAATTACATTTTGTGACTTTCTGGGCCCTTTAAACTCTCTTCCTGACTGGAGCAGCTGTAATAAGTGACGCAAGGAGTGAGAAGGATCTTTTGGGATCACAGTGGGCTACTTCATCAGAGAGCAGTTGTGATGTTCCAGCAGAGAGGTTTGAAGTGAACCCATTATTTTACTGGCCTGGTTTGTGATCAGGAAGGCTTGAAAAGGCGAACCACCAATGCCTTTCTGTTGTGAAACACATACTCACATACTGTTGGCCCGAAAAGGGGCAGGAGCAGGCAAAGTCTAAAACTATATTATCAAGATGGCTCAGGAAAAAGACTTCATATTGGTTACAGCTCATTGGAGAGATAGTTTATGTGTGCATTCCATTCATACACAATTTGCAAAACTCTTCAGAACATTGTTGGTCTTTCAAAGAAGGAAACACAAACAGGCATTTATACTGAGGATTATAAACTGTTTACATTTTGACAAAACATTCTTGACGCCATGAATGTTTCAGACAAACACTCTTGACGACATGTCTGACACTAGGTGCCACGTTTTATCTGGCAGTTTTGCATGTTATATGTAACTGTTATATTAATCATTGCCATGGTCAAGTGACAAAGCAAGCACAGGGTTGTGTTGACCTGACATGTGAGCATTTAAAACCACCATTAGGTAGAAGGTATTTGCGTTGTTTCACAAATGCAGTTACTATTTCCTCCACAATACTGTAGAAAAATGTGAAATCTTTGAGTTTCTTTTGGATTTAAAAGTGTTGACATACATGTCGACACAGGAAGATAATTGCTTTCATTACTTCTCCTACCTTAACTTCCCATGCTAATATCCAGTTTATTTGTAAATAACCATCCACCGCAAATGAGACATTTTAAATATCTCAAAGTGGTGTTCGCATTGACCATTCTGATGTTTCTAAGTCTGAAATTATTCCTCTAGAAGGCCATTGACTTTAGCCCCTGTGACCAATTGACCTGGACAATGCTACTAAACATTTTAACCACATTTACTCTTCTACTTCCACTTTGCCCTGTAACTCAATAGATTACATAGTAGATAACTTAAATTCTAAAATTTCAGATATCATTGACTCCATTGCTCCAATTAAGGTGAAGGTTGTTTCTTGGAAGACAATTCTCCATGGAAAAGTACTCTAGCAGTCAGAAGTGAAAAAGTGTCAAACAGCCAAACGCAGGTGGTGGAAGTCTGGACTCCAGGTTAAACAAATCACTTTATATTCCCACAGAGGGGAAAAATTGTCTCTGCGATTAACCCATCCCCTAGAGAACAGTGTGCTGCCACACAATGTCACACAGGGAGCAATCTGTGGTCACAGATCTTGTTCAGGGACCAAGAGTGGCAGACTGAGTTTTGAACTGGCAACCTTTGCAGCCTCTCCAAGACACAAAAGACTGGTTCACCAACCACTAGGACTTACAACTGGAAAAAATTAAAGGGAAGTTTATTTCTTGACAAGTTTGTTGTGGTAGGACCAAAACACAGACAAGAGCTCGGGGGTCGGATGATGAAGATGATGATTTATTCAAACAGGATGACACAAAAACAGGACCCAAGGACACAACAGGGAAGCGACCAGAGCAGGACAGAATGACCGATGAAGACAGAGGACCTAACAACTAGAAATGGCTGAGCTGACAAACTATATAGTAGGGGAGACGGGAAGAGCAACAGGTGAAGCAAAGTATACAGTTGATATGAGTTGAGGGCAATTAAACAGGAGTGAAATGAGGGCAAAGAGCTGGCAACACAATGGGAGAACTGAAACTAAGAGGGTAACATGGGAAAGGCAAGACATGAGAAAAACCCTTAACTAAACTAATGAAAAACAAACAGAAAACAAGAATCTAACAGAACAATTGAAATAATAAAGAACATAAGCTAATTAAACAGGAACTCAATCTAACAGTTACCTCAACACATGTAAACATAAATACTGAACAGACAGAAACAAGGATCTGAGGTTGAACAATGCTTAAGGTGTAAAACATAAACAAACAAACAAACAAACTGCATGACGCAGTAAGCTCCAAGAAGTGATCAAACCCCTGGGGATTCTGACATCTCTGAGACAATCAGCATAATAAGTATTTGTGAAAATCAGTAGCTTTTGTTTGCAATTACAGAGGTCAAACGTTACCAGGTTTGCACAAACTGCAACAGGGATTTTGGCCCATTCCTCCACACAAATGTTCTCCAGATCAACCAGGTTTCTATGCTGTCACTGATAAAGACGCAGTTTGAGCTCCATCCAAAGATTTTCTATAGGGTTTATGTCTGGAGACTGGCTGGGCTACTCTAGAGCCTTAGTATGCTTCTTACGGAGCCACTCCTTGGTTATCCTGCCTGTGTGCTTCGGGTCATTGTCATGCCGGATGACCCAGCCACGACCCATCTCCAATGCTCTAACTGAGGGAAGGAGGTTGTTCCCCAAAATCTCACAATACATGGCCCCGGTCATCCTCTCCTTAATACTGGGCAATCGTCCTGTCCCATGTGCAGAAAAAAGACCCCCAAAGCATGATGTTTACACCCCCATGCTTCACAGTGGGGATGGTATTTTTGGAATGGTGCTTATCATTCCTCGTTCTCCAAATATGGTGAGTGGAATTAAGACCAAAAAGTTCTATTTTGGTCTCATCTGACCATAGAACTTTCTTCCATGACTTCTTTGGATCATCCAAACGGTCATCAGCAAACTTAAGATGGGCCTGAACGTGTGCTGATTTAAGCAGGGGAACCTTCAGAGCCATGCATGACATTAAACTTTGAAGTCTTAGTGTTTTACCCACAGTAACCCTGGAAACAGTGGTGCCAGCTCTCTTCAGATCATTGACCAGTTCCTCCCATGTAGTTCTGAACTGATTCCTCACCTTTCTTAGGATCACTGATACACCAAAATGTGAGATCTTGCATGGAGCCCCATCCCAAGGAAGATTGACAGTCATGTTTCTTTAATTTTCTAATAATTGCTTCACCAGTTGATCTTTTTTTTATCAAGCTTCTTGGCAATTGCTCCATAGCCCTTTCCAGCCTTGTAGAAGTCTAAAATTGTGTCTCTGGGGTCTTTGGACAGCTCTTTGATCTTAGCCATGTTAGTAGTTAGAGTCGTATTGATTGTGTGGGGTGGACAGGTGTCTTTATGCAGCTAACGACCTCAAACAGGTGCTTCTAATTTAGAATAACAAGTAGAGTGGAGGTGGACTTTTTAGAGGCGGACTAACAGGTCTTTCAGGGTAAGAATTTTTGCTGATTGGCAAGTGTTCAAATTCTTATTTGCCACAGTAGCGCACAAATAAACTGCTAATTTCACAGTTTCCCAAATTACTAATCATAAATTGTGATTTCCAGATTTTTATTTTTTTAGATTATGTCTCTCACAGTGGACATGCACCTAAGATGAACATTTCAGACCCCTCCATGATTTCTAAGTGGGAGAACTTGCAAAGTCGCAGGGTTTAAACACTTATTTTCCTCACTGTAAGTTTAACAGTACAGATTGTGGAAAAATGTAATGAAGCCACCAATCTTTCTTGAATCCAGAGACTCGCACTGTAACCAAGCAATAGTTCCAGGAGGATCTTAGTCCTTCACACAGAGAAGCTGGGTCCCAATCAAAATTTATATTTAGGGAGAAGGTCCAGGGCAGTCCAGGGTCATGCAAGGGAATACAGAGGTGGGCAGAGGTAACAACAGGGAAATCCAACTGGCTTTATCCAGGCCTGTTGATCCACAGAGTAATCAGAGAAGCTGAGGTACAGGAGGGCTAGGCACAGAGGGTGAGTCAGGTAACAAACACAGGTTGATGTCCAGGAACTCAGAACCAACAGGAGAGTCTGACAGGGGCAAGGCAAACAGGCAGGAGTCCAACAAACAATCAGTCACTTGCAGGGAGGCAGTCTAGGAATGCTGGAAAGTCTACTCACACAAAGGTTTTCAAGAATATGGTGTCTGAACATTGGAGGAGCCATGTATATACAGTGCGCCATACAGGTGTGGCAGTGGCGGTAATTAGAGCAGTCATAGGTGCGGGTAATCGGGGGATAATTGCTAGAGTAGCACAGGGAGCAGAGAGTGACGTAAACAGTTAGCAGCAGAGACAGAATCACAACAAAAGCTGTGAACATTACAAATATATGTTCCACTTTGCGTGCTGTTCATATACAGCACCTTGAATTGTCTTGTTACTGAAATGTGCTGTATAAACTTGCCTTGCCTAACAAATTAAAGAAAACGTCTTAGTTTGATTTTCACGTATACACACCATTAAAGCCTGCCTTTACAATAGTTAACTATCAGATGCATTTCTCTATAATTTATGTGTTTATTTTCTTGAAGAAAAAAAACATGTTTTTTTTTTTAGATTAACATGTAGTAAATGTCCTGATGAGTTGACAATTCCAGTTGACACATTGGAGGATATATTTTCAGCAGCCGCTCAGGCCTCCAGTGACCTCAGCTCACACAATGAAGAAGTGACATTTTAATGCAGTGGATAGATCAAAACGGCTAATGTTTTATTAGCAGCCTGCCAGCGGCTGCAGGTGAAAGCTGCTTTCACTGGAGCTCTTCCTTCTGTGCAGAGATAAATGAAGGCATTAACATTAAGCACCTCTCCCATCAAGTCACCGGGTCCCTTTGTGGCCAGTCTTATGTCCCCCGGTCAGAATTTGCCCACACAGACACCGTTCAGCTGCAATTTCCACAGCCCTCAGCAAGCAGAATCAAATCACTCCTCCGTAACAGTTACAGCTCTTGTAAGTTCATGTTTCTGAATGATGTTGTTGAAATGAGTCAGGGGTGTCGACTCAACATTGATGTCAGGTGCTGCCGCTACCTGTTGTATTCAGAAAAGAACGAAAATGAAGATCAATGACAAGTGTCAACACATTACTTAATGCTGCCTGGAGCTACATTTATTCCCAGTATTTCATATCAGTGACAGCTTCAGAAGTCACTGATTGAGATTTTTATAGAAACTTGGTAGTGTTTTGGCCTTTATAAGGCCATATCCGAAGTTAAGATAAAAAAAAAAAATCATTCTCCAGGCAGATTAACAGTTAAAATGTTTATTTGAACCACAAAGACATCTTAAATATACTACAACAATGTAAAACAGCATTATCTCAAAAATATTTCTGCTCTCCTCAATAATTCATGGAAAAAAATCTTTACAGTTTTAAACCAATCAGTAGTGATTTCTGAACAGCTTTTTTTAAATCCAGTTGTATTTTGACAATTTGGCTTTTGTGAAGAACTAAATATCTAAGAATTAAAGCCTTTATTGCCATCATATAATCCCTCCTCAGATTTTGTATCGGATTTAAATTGGGAGTCAGGCTAGGCCACACAAAAAATGTTATTATTATGTTATTATTCTGGTCGGAACAAACATTTTGGTAAAATTAAAACATCACCTTAAACTTCCAGTTGTCAGGGGTGTATATATAGTTGGGCTTAACTATCCAACAATGTCGCAAGGCTGACCTTCACTAACTATATTAACACAGAGCCAGTTTCTACCCTCAGGCTGTTTCTCTGATTAACCCTCTACTGTCATGGCAGTCAGGCCCCTGGTCATACTGCTCATGTCCTTACCGTTATAACAGAAAATGCACTTTCAGAGGACAGATTGTAGTTGCTGTCTGCTTACTTTTACCTTTCTGTCTGTTTATATACACCATGCGAGCATTTGAATCCAAAGTCAAATATGGAAGAGGTGCAAGGCACCAGCTACAGAGATGTACTGTGTGGGACACCTTGCCCTACGATGGCAAGTTGAAGTTCTGCAATTCAGAGGTGGAGGGGACAAATTGCTCCGCAGACCACTTCCTTGTAGAGGATTCACCAGCCTCAAGTCCCAAAAAGGGGATGTTGACTCCCACACAGCCCTCAGAACAGTGCACATTCATTTCTGCCTAAGCTTAGCTGGTTAGATGTGTTTCTCTCCTAGATGAAGCCTAGATAAAGGAGCAACTACTGCCATTAACTTTTTACTTTTGTTTAACATCAAAAGTACTATTAGTGTATCTGTGTTATTTTTGTTTGTTTGTTCTGTCTTCTTAAACCCCAAGGCAGTCATTGCAGATGCTTATTCACACTAAGCCTAGTTCTACTGGAGGTTTCTTTCTGTTAAGGGGGAGATTTTCCTTCCACTGCTTTTACATGTATCCTCAGTATCTAGGATTGCTGCAAAGTCAGTGACACAATGCAAGTGGCTGTACAATAATGCTGTATCAAACTTTAAAGTATGTCCCCTTTTAATATTCTCAGTATTGCAGAAATTCCATGCAGATGGCAGCAATGTTGTTTCTTCCCATTCACAGATAGACGCCTTTATTAACGGTGTGACTTCCTCATTGCATTCTGAATTAGACAATGTAGCTCGCTTGAAAAAGAAGGTGATTATTTACAGGATGCTGGCTCCCTGGTTTAATTCAGAGTTGCGTTCCTTGAAGCACAATGTTAGGAAACTGGAGAGAAAATGGCGCTCTACACACTAAGAGGAATCCTACCTAATCTGGAGGGACAGTCTATTGTTGTATAACAAGACCCTTCGCAGAGTTAGAGCAGCATATTTTTCATCATTAATTGAGAAGAATAAAAATAATCCTAGATATCTCTTCAGTACAGTTGCCAAACTTACTCAGAGTGACAGCTCCATTGATCCATCCATTTCCTTAGCTCTTAGCATTAATGACTTTATAGGATTCTTCATGCATAAAATGTTTCCACTAAAAATAAAATAATTGGCATAATAATTTATAATTTTCCCACTTAAGAATTAATAAGTAATTTATAAGTAGGTAGACTGAATAATGTTATTGATATGGGATTGAAAAGATAGAGTGCTATCGAGGATGACAGTCAGACTCTTAACCTGGGGTGAGGGTGAGATGGAGGAGGTGTCAATAATAAGTGGGAAGCTGTCGATTTTGGAAAGAGTTTATTTAGGGCCAGTGAGGAGAACCTCAGTCTTACTACTGTTTAATTAAAGTAATTTTTTGGTGAACCAGGCTTTTATTTCAGAGATGCAGTCTGTTAGGGAGGTGGGCGGAAGAGTGGACGATAGTTTCATGGTGAGGTAGAGCTGGGTGTCATCGGCATAGCAGTGGAAGTGGATGTTACATTTTCAGAAGATATTGCCGAGGAGAAGATGGTAGATGATGAAGAGGATGAGGGCCCCTGGGACAGTGCCCTGGGGCACACCTGAGGTGATAGGGGAGGTGGTGGATTTGAGCGTCTTTGGTTGAATGAACTGAGTGCGGCCAGAGAAGTAGGAAGTAAACCAGTCCAACAGAGTGTTGGTGATGCCAATGGAAAAAAGTCTACTGAGGACGGTAATGTGACAGATGGTATCAAAAGTTGCACTCACGTCGAGGAGGATGAGGATGATGAGTAATCCAGAGTCAGATGCCACAAGGAGGTCATTGATAATTTTGATGAGTGTTGTTTCAGTTGTATGGAGTGGCCAAAAACTAGACTGAGACTCTTCATACAGATTGTTATCAGCTAGGGTGGAGCTGGGAGGCAACCTTTTTCAAAGATTTTGGAAATGAAAGGTAAGTTGGAGATAGGACGGAGGTTGTTGAAGTTAATGGGGTCGGCACCAGGTTTTTTTTTATAATTGGGGTAATGTCAGCAGTTTTGAGAGGTGTAGGGACAGTTCCAAGGGTAAGGGACAGTTCCAATATGAATGATAGCAGAAATGAGGGGGACCAGATAGGGGAGGCAGGTTTTGACAAGTTGCGTTGGGAGGGGGTCCAATTGACAGGTGGATGGTTTGGATTTCCAGATGAGCTTCGTGATTTCCAAGACAGTGAGGAGATGGAAGGAGGAGAATGAGGGTGTAGGCGGGGGGAGATCTGCTGAGGTGCTGAGATGAGGCTTTGATCCACGATTCTGGTGAATGTTCTTGATTTTTCCTGTGAAAAATGACATGATGTCATTGCAGAAGGAGGTTGTGTAAAGGTTAGGGGAGAAAGAGTCCTGGGGTTTGATGGTATTGTTGAGTAGAGAGAAAAGTGACTTAGAGCTACCTTGATTGGCAGTGATTAAGCTGAAGTAGAAGTGTGTTTTAGTGCAGGCAATGGACTTAGAAACTAATAACTAATATTTTGTCTGTTTTATTCTTCCTTTTTCCTATATTTTTACCCCATTTATTTATTCAATACTATTTATTTATGCCTGTCCATTTTACATTTCTGTATGCATTTCAGCCTCATTATACAAATGAGGATGGTCGGGTCTTAAGGGGACAACCGCTCCCTATTGGTTGGTTAGCAACAGCCTTCCATAGGTAGAATCTACACACTGCTGCCATCAATGGCTGCTGCTACCAGCTGCTGTCACAGTGACTACCAGGGTTTTCAGTGAGCTGAGGCATTTAGAAACTTGATTTGAAAATATTACTGTAATTCCTTTACTTCAATATTTGCCGTGTGGACGTTCTGGCTGCATTAGTGTTTCAGGTATTGGCTCACATTGATGCAGATGTTGTGCCAGCTAGTCCTCCCGATAGAAAATACAGCCCCGGTGTCGGGAGCTCGCTTTGGGCTGGAGCAACGGATTCAGTCGGCTCTGTCTCATTTCCAGCCATCTAGTTGTGGAAATAGAGATGTTGAACTTTTGTTAAAAGCTTATGTTCAGTAAGTGAACAAGGAGGTAAGGTTAAAACCAAAAATGACACTTTATTGCTCTCCTGTAGAATCGCAGCCTATGTGATTCTTTGAACACCATTTGCCTAATATGAGAATGATCACATCTTTTTTAACTACATTCATATAAACTGCCTGGCAGTCCAGGTCTGTCGGCCAGCCACGTTCATCACATGGACAGGATTGCAACAGAGGACATGGCTCCATTCATTGCAGTAGCAGCCAAGTGCAGAGTTGGAGCCTGGTGCTTCCTGTGGTGCACAAAGTGCAAGTGGAATCGGCATAAACTAGGCTGAAGTTGCTGGTAAAACCCGAATGCTGATTCTGAGCAGCAGCTGACTTACTACTGCTGCTCCAAATGAATGTGCATGTATTTATTTTTATATTGATTTTTTATTATATCAGACTTAGTCCTCCATAACTCCAATCATGAATCTAATCAACATATGAATAGGTTCCTCTGAATATTTGTCTGATCTCTGAACTAAATCTGATGGAAAATCTGTGGAGTCACCAGAAGAGGGCTGTGGACAACTAGATATCTTCACATTCTGATAGGTTTAAGAAAACCTAGGTAGGAAAAATTGTAGCAAAATTCTCAGAGCCAATGATGCAGCACTGTAACCAGTTTGGTCAGCAAGCAGTGAAGAAACATTTCTCGGTGTCAAACTGGGAAGCAGACTTTTTTTTTTTTTCTGAACCTCCCACTTACAGACTGCAGATATACCCATCTCTCTTTTTTTCTGCAAAGTGCCTTGGGACAATGTTTGTTGTGAATCGGTACCATAATATATAACAATAATAAATAATAAACAGGGTTGAATTTAATTGAGCCAGTGTGCAGACAAAATTGAAGTCCACTTCATAATGGACATTTACAAATTTACATTGACTTTTCTATTATTGCAGACAATTCTGAACAGTTATATCAGATTTCCTCATCTGAATTTCATTAATTTTTTTTTCTCTGTATGACTGAATGTGATAAAAAGTCACACACCCATAAATCAGAGCGCAACAATTTAAGCTTGTTCTACTCTTATTCCAGTTTGATTCTCTCTTTTTTTCCTAACAACACCAACACTTTTCACCACCCTTAAATGTTGATTGCAATTTCAACTTTTTGTTGATACTTATCCTGAGCAGCAGTTTTATCAGATAGGTGTGAAAAGTGTCTCATCTTTCTCGAGCTACAAAATACTGTCTGAAACTCATTTTTTTGTTGTCTCTGAATGTTAGAACGTCTTAAAGTTTGCATGATGGAATGGTATTATGGTAAAACTTTGCTTTCTCAAGTTTTTTTAACAATGCATTACAGTCTGAAATGCAGGAATGGAATCATTTATGAAAAATCTTTGAAATAACTTGAAACATAATTTTTGTATAAATTGGTCTTAAATCTGGTCTTCAGAAATGCTTAATCCATCTTTAATTTTCAGCAGATGCAACTCTTGAATAAAAGTGCTGAATGAGTGTGAGCATACAGTTGTCATGAGCAGCTGACTCGTATTGCTGACGGCGGTCTTCTTGTGCTGTAAATCTCAGCCCTGGCTCTGCGGATGCCTTTTGTTGTTCCGTCTTAACTTTGCGCACCAGGAGCCTGACACTTAACGATCTGCAGCTCATAAAGCATGGCGAAGAGGAGCCCTCGTCTCCAAGCTTCCGCTCTCTGTTCTACCGTGCTCTGGTCCCTGCCCTGGAGGAGCGGGATAACAACTCATGAAAAAACTTGTGTCAAGGTTTTATTATTTTTTTTTTTTTTATCTGAGTTTGTCTCCAGAACCAAACTACAGCTCCCGATAACCTGTCAGTTCAATTTCATTTTGCTTCGTAACTTGTTTCTTTCAGACTTGTGCATGTAAAAGCGTCAAGGTTTTTTCAAGTTTGTCCAGAGTTGCGGCTGAATCGCTGAGTAAGTCAAAAACTTTGATTATGGCCTGCTGCATTGTGCAGTATGGTGGAAGTGATAATTTTTGGTACGTTTTGAGGTTTTTTATCCGGTAGCATGAAGTGGAACATTTCATCTTCTGGGCTTTCTAACATCAGAGATATGCTGAGGATGGAGTCTCTCTTACGCAGTCCAGCAGAGGAAAATGGAGAAGAGAAGGGAAAAAAAAAAGCTCAGAAGAAAGATGTCCTGCTTCAAAAGTTGGTGAAATGTTTGGCATACTTGTCTGGAGATGGCAACTATGAATTGAAAGCCATCGTGTTGTTCTTTGACAGCAAGTCAAAACAAAAAAAAGTCGCAGTTTGATTTCCTGAAAGTTTAAGTCACAAAGCTTTACCCTAATGCTTCCAGGTATCGTCTGATGTTTGGCTGCAGTCATAGGAAAGAGAAAACAAGGACAAAATCTGCTGCTGAAAAATAGGCTGTGATGAATGCATACCTGCTCAGGATTCCTGTCACTGTAAACAGCAGATAAAGGAAGTTAAAGATGACACCTCTGTTCAATCCTGTCTATAATGGGCCTGAACCTTCTTAGTAAACCTCTTTCAGATTAATGATTTTCAGCTGAAATATTTTGTCATGATGGCCACATTTGAGCCGATAAACAAAAGGGTATCACTCCAGAGTCTGATCAGTCCACCTGAAGGCATTTTTCAGTTAAACAAGCTGTTTCAAAAACAGTTCTCCCTTCAAGTTTTATCAGTCTTTCAGAGCACCATCTCCGCTGTTCATGTTTACTGTTCATTTTACCTGAGTCACTAAATCAGGAGGTTCTAAAGAGGCAAGTTTAAGGTATTCATAAAACTGACGAATTAAGGTTTAACATTTGTATCAATAGACCTTTCAAAAAGATGACTATGGAAAAGACAGAAAATGATGTGTTATTTTCCTCAAATCTCAGAATAATTTGCTGCTTTGTGTTCATCTATCACAAAAATTAGGAATAAAATACATTGACGTTTGCAGTTGCAACGTAAAGTGTAAAATGCTTAAGAAGTACGATGAACTTTGCAATGCACGTTTTACTCTCTACAAATTTAGTCTCTTCCCCAAATGCATGGTGTCTGCAACACAATTAGAAATATTACAATTTTAGTATTGTAATAATACAATTTAGAGTTATTGCCTGGTGTGTACGCTCCCAGAAAAAGAGATAAGCTGGCAAAATCAGTGGTGTAAGTAAAATGAAATTGCATGTATTGAAAGACTATGTCCTTGTATTGCAATCATAAAAAAAAAATCAGAGGAAATGGAAGACAAAATTTGCAGTATCGACAAACTGATGGTTTATGACAGTAATCACAGGCCTGCATACAGACACCAATTCAAAGTGGAACAATGCAAGGCAATTGCTGTTACATCACAGCAACTCACTCCACAAGCAACCCCCCCCCCCCCCCCCCCATGCAGACAGTGGGTGTCCTTCCCAGTTATGGCGTCACCACAAATCACAAATTCAGCTAAACTGTGGTGTTAATGGCAGCCTTCACATTGGAACGACTCAAAGTGTGGGATGACATGTTTGTCAAGTGATTATTATGTCTGGATAGAAGAACAGATGCCATGAGATTTTGTAATCAATGGCACACAACATGAAGACCCTTGCTTGCCATGGTCTGTCTGGGGCAACTGGAACCTCAAATCAGAATGATTGTGGTTGAAGTCAAATTACTCACTACATCCAACATCATGCTATTGGAACATTTATACATTTTTAAATGCTGCATATTTTCGCCCTCCACCAAAAAGCACTGGTAATGCTATGGTCCTCTCTTTCTGTTGTTTCATCTATTTCTGATTTCCCCATCAATAGCAGCATCCTGGAAGTGTCCCTCCAATTTCCTATGGAAAGCAAAAATAAGTCACGTTTTATTTATCTAAAGTTAGATTTAGGTCATTTTAAAACTTGGTATGCAGAACTTTTTTTATGTTTTAATACACAAAACTTTACTTTCTACCATAACTGTGTGTAATATATGGAGCTATAACTCCCCTTATTTGTATTTTTATTGTGAACTTTCCACTGTGCTTTTATTGCTTCATTCCTGAAGTATTTTCTTTCTCAAAATGGTTCAGAAAGAGTTTATGTAAATGCAGATAAAGCTCAGTCTGTTGAGATTTTACTAGTTAAAGCAGTGGGTACATAAAAGAAAGCAATACAGTCTGAGATGTAGCAGAGCTTCTTCAATTCTGACATTAATTCACTTTCTGCAGAAAGCTGTTTTAATAGGCTCTTAAAGGAGCTTCCAGAGAAGTGAGCACAGTCACGTCCGGAGCAACATTAATCCATAAACTTGTACAGTATGTAATTTAACGCTTCAGAGTCATTTCATGTCTCCGTGACTTTAATGGCTCTGAAAGATAAACAGAAGGGAACGCTGCTTTTCTCTGAGCTTATGAAGGTTTGGAGTTGAGGCCGTTTGCGGATCCAAATTTAAATCCGAGGCATTACTTGAGACGTAAAGAGCGATAAGAGCAGGGGCATGATTAAGGATTTTCCTTTTTGGTAATTAAACAATCTCATTACACTTAGGATCAGATTAAGCAGAGGACTTTTCACACCACTTCTGGGAATCTTCTTCATCGCACAGCTGACAGATTCTAATTGGAAGTGAGCAGTGACACAAACAGCAATTATTAACCATGTAGACCAGCGCTCCCTGTAAACATGACATAGCTGAGAAATAGCTTATCTTTGCTGGGCTTCACGAGCGTCTTGCTTTCGTCAAGTCAGAGCTAAGTGGAAAGGATCAAAGTTGTTTTTCGCAAACTATTTTTATATACACAATATACTAATGTATATTTCATGTATATTTAGCTGCTCTGTACTGCGGCGGGAGCAGCAGCAGGGGCGGGAGCAGCTGGCGAGGCGGACGAGCAGGTGAGCTGTAGTCTAGGTGGAGGTGGTTTGCTGAGGAGCTGGGAAAGCACTGCTTGATAGCTCCACTCCAGCTTCTCAAACAGCCCAGTGATCCCCAGACGCATCAGGAGCTCAGCCTGCTCTCTGAAGCTGTACCGAGCATGGTTGACTGCATTTATCTGCTTCCAGGGCGGGCTGAGCGTGGCGATGGTGTCTAGAGCTAGATCCTGAAGAGCTCCTTTGGGAGTACGGGGTTACGGGTCCCCTGACGCCTGCCTCTGTGCTCGGGGAAGGTGGGTCTTCGGTTCTCCACAATCACTATCAAGCTATTTCTGGATAATCTTCACCTAAACTAGTGCACTTTCACATCTCCCACAGGTGCTGGGTCCCAGGTATTAAGTGTTCACTTATATACAGTAATCTTATAATTTATTTATTTATTTATTTATTTATGTTTTTTCACTTTCTTTTTTCAAATATCACATTACACATGTCAGCTTACATAATAATATATATGATTTAGTAATGGCATCTAGGTGTTATTCGAGTGTATCTGTTGCTTTATGTCTGTTGGTTGTGCTGTTCTTTTTGTGTCTCTTTCCAGGTGATGGAGCAGACAGAGGACGTTTTATCATTCTCTTCCTTTTATCTCCTCTTTCTTTCACCTCTACTCTTTTTTTTTCTTTTCTTTCACTTTTTGTTCTTCCTTTAAAAAAAAAAAAAAAAAAAAAAAAAAAAAAAAAAATCCTGAAGAGCTCTGCCTCAGAGCTCGGAAGGGAGGTGGGCTCCGGGCTTTCTGTGGGCGACAGGTTCCTTTGGGCCAGATCGTTTTGTCAGGATTTGTGGAGTTTTGAACCTGAATTCAGCCACACACATAGCCACGCTTAAAGAGTGTTTATTGAAAAGTTGAGTAGTGGAAGGAAGAACCAGAAGATTGTACCAGGCTGCAGCAGAGGGATGGTGGAGATGGCTGAACTAGAGGGCGGAGCTGAAGCTGGCAGAAGCAGGGAGCAGAGGCTTAGCAGATGAAGGGAGCAGGCAGGCAGGTGAATGGAGCAGGCAGGCAGACGCAGGGAGCACAGGCAGGTAAACGTGAAGCAAGGCAAGAATGAGGTACGAATGAAGACGATCCGGCGGGGAAGAGCTGGCTGAGGTGAGCTTATATAGGAAGTTGGACAGGTGGAATGAGTCTTGGCTTGATTATTGCGGCAGGTGGAACTGATCAGGCATAGAGTGGAGCTGGGCTGCATGGGAGATGGAAGGTTCTGGAACTGTCCAGGGTGAGACAGGCAAGACTGAACCCTGACACCTTTGATATTCCAAAAAAAAAGCATAAAATGTTTTGTGTTACATTACGTAATTAGATAGACCTTCATTTTAATGAGAAAAGTGAGTAACATCAACCTGTGCTATATTACAACTAACCTCTCAGACATTGTTTGTAAACTGAATTTATAACTGTGCCTTGGATGTTTAGAGCATGTTGTTGTCTTAACGGCTATTGTATGGATGGATGTGAGGTGTATCTTTTAGGCCACAGGACCTTTTAACGCATACCAAAATAGATAGATATACTGAATTAAGGCTACACAAATGGTTCCACATGCTTCTATTGAAAGGATCCAAAGGGGAGAAACAAAAAGACAACCCCAAAAGGGCGAACTAAGAGCTCTGGCGGGCATCCCGGAGGCAGACCCCGGCGTAGCTGAGCCTCAGGCGGGCCTCCTACATGTAGCTCAGCCTCAGATGATCACTCAGATACCCTTATATGTTGAGCATCCCTGGGAGGCCAGTGACGGAGCAGGACCCTGCGAGGCCAGCGACAAGTCAGACGAGCACCCCTGAAAAAAAACACCCTACAACGGACCTGGAGCTTGGCATCCGACGGAACCGGGCGCTTGGTGTCTCGACAAGGCCCTGGGTGCTGAGGTCGTTGGGTGGGCTCACTGCGAACATCAGCGACAGTTGGCAAGCCAGCCTGAGTGCCTTTGTCGACCATCTCAGTGGCGAAAGCTGAAGGTTGATGCACTCAGACCCCCTCCTCTAAGACCTATGATGCCAAGACAGGAGACGAGGTGTCAGCCGCACCCTGGGAAACAGGACCCTCGGAGGAAGGGAAAGGATCTGAGGCGTCAACATGACCCTCGGAGGAAGTTAGCCGTTCCAACCAGCTCCTTTCCAAAACTAGGTACATATCAGCTACGTCCTTAGCTGATAGATGAGAAGCTGAGGCAGTGACACTGTTCCAAACACCAGCCTCTCTTTTAACATTGCTAGCTGCACAGTCAGACCACATGGAAAAACACAAAGTGGAAAAAAAGAGTGCAGAAATACAAGGGCTGGGGGGAACCCGTTGGGGATTCCACAGGGATGTATCAGAGGCAGAAATCTATGAGTATTTCAGAATTAAAAGGATGATAAACTAATATGAAATAAATAATATTTTTTGAAGGAAAAACATGTTTTAAATTTATTTGGGTGTCAATAAATATGAGAGAATAAAAGGGGTGGAGAAGAAATCCAGAATAAATCACTTGTAATAAATACACAAAATAAAGAATTGAAGAAAAATATGATTTAAAATAAGGTTTAAATAATAAATAACCAATAAAGTGAATAATTGAATCTGACAGTTAAATATTGAAAAATAAATATATATATTTGTAGTTGACTAATTGATGAAATATTGAATTAATGTCTTCTTTTCATTATTTCTATTGCATTTAATGGCACACAATTTATATCTTAGCTACTCTGCACTCCTGTGTTTATTTTGAGTTATTGCTGTATGTATTCTGAATTATGGCAGGACTGCTCCTCTATAATAGGAGAAACTCAAAAATGTCTGAATAAACACACACTTAAATAATAAATGATGATGACTTGGTTACAAGGTTGACACAGGACATTATCAACCAACTTAAAATATTTTAAGGAAGGTTATTTGTTAAAATGTTGATAAATATTTGAGAGGTATGAATTTTACCTCAGAATGTTTGAATGATGAACTTTGAACATAAATGTTTCCATTTCATTTGGTGGGAAATCACAGATGCAAGTTTGACACATTGCCATAGCCAGTGCCCATTATATATAACTATGTGAATTATGCTTTTGCTGGATACTTCTGTTCACTTAGATATCCTGCCCTTGTGTTTGTCCAGTTTTGTGCTAGTCTTTAGTTAAACTTTATAATTTCATAATCCATAATGATCTTAGTTTACAACCCATTCATATATTTTATCCCTTTCAACAACAGGTTCACTAGCAAGGAATAAGAAAGGGAGTTTAAAGGTTTAATGCAGTAAGAGAATTGGCGATGAGTCACATAGGATGTAGATGTGTTGTTGGAGGCTTCAGAGGGGGAGACCCAGCATGGGGGATCTGGTGTCAGGGAACTGACTTTTCTTACAACGACTTAGGACGCCTCAGATGGAACTTAGAACATTGGTGTGAAATATGAGGCCAGAAAGTGGGGAGAGATGGATCAGAGTAATGAGACGGTGGAGGAAGAGAAGAGGGATGAAGTGATGCCCTGCAGGGGAAAAAAGGGTGAGGTACAAGAACATGACAAATTAAGGGTTGATGGGTGAAATAGGAATAAGTAGAATAGTGGATGACTATGGTGTGGTTGTGCCAGGGCCCTGCCCTCTCAATCTATGTTAACATATTCACTTCACTGAAATGAAATAATGAAAATGCTTAGTTTTGCCAAGTCTGCTTTCAAGTTGTATTGTCTTGCTGTAGTGATACTTGAACATGGTAGCAGCCAAAAAGACTCACTCATACCAAATTTTTAATACAGATTGCAGATATGGTTTCATAAAGACTTGAAGCCTTCCAGTCAGTTGGTTTACTTCATATGTGCACAATTCCTCCTGCCAATAGAAAAAAAATATTGTCATTGTTCTCTATCTGTCTAGCCCAGTTCACTTTGGATTTTTTAAAAAAAAATTATAAAGTGTAATCAATTGCAGAACAAAAAGACATCACTAAAATTGTATGTAGTTTATTAAGAGGAATAATCAGGTTTTTATAAGTAAGCTAAATCTAAGCCGTTTAATGTCCAAACTAACTAAGTTGGCAATTTTTCAGCTTTGCCATGTGACCCCGGTGCTTTTACATCTGAAGGTTACCTAACTTCAAAGCCTTTAGACCCAGTATGAAGTCATTTTCATTACTGCTTTTATTGGAGAGTTCTAGCTACATATAACCCTAATTTCACGTCAAAGCTTGTATAGTATTCATTCTTTATGAGAAAAGATGTGGTCGTAAATAAACTGCAATAATGTTTGGATTTTAGTTCATTTATGCAGGAGTGTCCAAGTGCAGCTGTGGGCCTTCTGTATCCCTAAGGATGATTCTGTGTGGGCTGTGACAACATTTTAAGAATGATACAATAATAATAATAATAATATAACTTTATTGATCTCACAATGGGGAAGTTCACTTCTGTATCTTAACCCATCCCCTTTGGGAGCAGTGGGCTGCCACTGTGCAGCGCATGGGGAGCAATCAGGGATTAAGGGTCTTGCTCAGGGACCCAGAGTGCAGGCTGTGAAGATCAAGCCGGGTACTTGCAACCTTCTCAGAGCACGGGCGCGCTGCTTTAATCACTAGGCCACAAATGTGGCCCAATATCACAAGGCAGTTGATGGAGATGAATTTTATGTTTTTTTTTAATAGGAGATTTTCAGTAACGCAGAGGAGTATCTAGGTGTCTTGTTTACTAGTGATGGTCAGATGGAACGAGAGATGGACACATGGGTTGGGGCTGCATCTGCAGTAATGTAGGCACTGCTCCAGCCAGTTGTGGTAAAGAAAGAGCTGAGCCAAAAAGCGAAGCTCTCGATTTACCAGTCTGTCTACGTTCCGATCCTTATATGATCATGAGAAATGGATCATGACCGAAACAATGAGGTCCTGGATGCAAGCGACCGCAAGCGACCGCAAGCGACCGCAAGCGACCGCAAGCGACCGCAAGCGACCGCAAGCGACCGCAAGCGACCGCAAGCTCTGTTATCTGCCGGGGCGTAAAGTAGAGCTGCTCCTTCGCCCTATCAAATAGAGCTAGTTAAGGTGGCTCCGGGCATCTGATCAGGATGCCCCCTGGGCACCTCTCTTTGGGAATTTTCTTGGAAAGTCCCACTGGGAGGAGATCCTCGGGAAGACCCAGAACTCACTGGAGGGACTATGTCTTCGATCTTAGGGAAGAGCTTGGGGTACTCCACAATGAGCTGGAGTATGTTGCTGGGGAGAAGGACATCTGGATTTCTCTCCTGAACCTGTTGCCTACAAACCTTACATACAGTTTTGTATGGATTTCTTTAAAGGAGCAATAAGCAATACGTAACCAGAGACGCAGCTACGTAAACAAGAGACTGTAGAACAACACAGAGAGATGCAGTGTGATGTCATACCATTGTACATCTGAAATATTACCTTTAGTCTTTAGTTGTTCTTTCTAGCTAAAATACATTTTTGCTTATTGCTCCTTTAAGGAGTTCACATGAAGCTTGAAAATGACTTCCCAGCGAGAGCTACAGGACATAAAATTAAGGAATGCCTCCATAGTATGTATAAAAAAATAAAAAAAGACTGACAGGTCAAATGATCTGCTGGATACATTTTAATTGTATCCCACTGTGCCTTAGGAACTCTTTAGATTGTCCTTAGAGTGAGCTATGAGATAACCAAAGAAAGAGAGGTCCAGAGATCATTGCTACAACGTGAGGCACTACAACCTGACCTCAGAGGATGAAGGGTTAAGTTCATGTGTTTAAACTGTGCAGTACTCATTTTTACACACACACACACACATATACATATATATATATATATATATATATATATATATATATATATATATATATATATATATATATATATAGAGAGAGAGAGAGAGAGAGAGAGAGAGAGAGAGAGAGAGAGAGAGAGAGAGAGAGAGAGAGAGAGAGAGAGAGAAAGTGCATCATTTATTTTATCCATATAATAAATAGGTTTTGGTGTCATGGACAGAAAGTTTTATCACAATGCTATTCCATGTTTTTAAAATCTTTGCTGGAGAAAAATATGCCTCCCCATAGCTTGTTAATACATCTTTTATAAAGTGCTGAATTAGACTTACGGTGAAAGAGTTCTGCTTTAAAGAGGCTGGGGCAGCTGGCTGTGAAGATTAATGAGGAAACTGTGACGGCCCCCGCAGACACTCTGAGTGTGTTATTCATGAACATACGTGCACAGAGTCCACAGTTCATGGTCCGCTTGTCCATCAAAGCAGCTCATCCATGACGGTGCATCTGTGAGCAAAACTCCTAGCAGCTAATCCGCTCCCATGCTAAATCGTATTAGCATCTGTGTTGAATTTGCTGCTTGTTGCTTCTCTTTTTCTCTGCACTTGGCCACCTGAGAGGTCAGACTTTAACTCATCGACACATCTGTTATTGCATCCATCCCTGACGGGATGAAGCTTATTCATCCTTTTAGCAAAAGGTCCCCACAGAAAGATAAACCAGCAAGGAATGTATTTGTTCTGTATTGGTTGTCTCATGAGGATCAATAATAAAGAAAATAGGTAATAAACCTTCAAAATACTAAAGTTAAATTGGAACAAAATGGTCTTTTTTATTTCACCAGTTTGATGCAGTTTGGATTAAGTTATTTGCCTGAAGGCATGTTTGACAGAAACTCCATGGAGAGAGCTTTTAAAGTGCTGTTTTAATTTAATTCATTTCTCAAATAGCTTCACTTCAATGAGCTGCTTTTTGTTTGAGGAATGTTTGTGCTTTAAAAGGTGAACAACCTTTTCTGATGAATGAGAAGTTTAGAAATTGTTGCATGATGTGCCCTTTTACATTCTGTGCCTCTGCCTAAAGCTATTCATCTGCAACATAACTCGGGATGTCTTTAAAGTTTAGTTTGTTTGCGAAAACCCTTCCCAGTGTCTTTTCAAAGAGTAATGATATTTGAAGAAGTGAGAAAGTAATGTACATTGAAGTGGACAGGTGTGTTAATTGAACATTAATTTTACTGCATCGTTAATATTGCAGATCAAAGTCCTGCATGGAGGGAAGTTCCAAATGATCCACTCTGCTGACCTGATTGTTCGTTGTAGTTTGAACCCATCCTTTTTTGTGACTGAGCCAAATCACCTGATCGGAAGAAACGTTTTTTGTAATAGAAATGGAAGTTATAACCACAAAAATATTTTCACCCAATTCCAGTTGTAATTCATTTTAATGCACATCACTTGGTTGATAATTTAATAGATACATATCATTAAAAACTGAAAGCACAACACAATGTTTTTTCATGGATTACCAAAAAGTAATTTGATTGGTTGATTGAATGTTGAACATAAGATATTCAAAAAACACTTTCTCCACTTAGAAATTCAAAAAAACACATGCTTCCAACTTTTGCATTGTGAATCGTCTTAAGGTTCAAATGTTCTCAAAACTGGAGGATTTGACACTAAAATTGAGCCGATGAAATCCTTTCCCCCCTCTACCTTCATAGAGAATGTTAATTATAGTATGAACACACATAACTTGTGTAGTTAATGACATGTTACTTTTCTTACTACTTCTTAAAATGTAAGTATTATTTTAATGATCACGCTCTGTTCACTATGATTTTTTTTTTACTCATTTTCTTCATAGTTCAGAGGAAATCATGATATAAAGATCTTGTCGAACTTATTTATGCTGGCTAAATACAAGAACATCAAATTGCATTGTCTTTAAGCATAACTGTAAAAATAGCAATTATGAGACTAGCAAACTACAACTGCTGTGTTTATTTCTTATATAGAATCCTTTATGTACTTAGTTCCGAGCTAAATTAACACTGCCTAAGATCTGAGTGACTTTCGTGTCAAACAAAAAGACAGAGTGGAAGTTCCAGCTCTGCTGGAAGCGGAACAACTCAAGTAGTTCCCACAATATCAGCATGTTCAACTAATGATGGAAGATACACACCTATTGCCTTAGGTCTAAATATGTTAATGACTGAAATTCATCTGCATAAAGACAAGAGAAAAGGTGCAACTTTTATTTCTTCCCTGTGGTTTTATTGGCTCAGCATAAAGCAAATAAAACCTGTCTGTGGTGAGTTTTATTCACTGAGCAGCATCTTTTTCTTTCACTCTACCGCCCTCCCTCCCCAGTAATTAGACTGAGACAACGTAATAAATCAATACACAAGTGCTTGTCTGGAAGCTGAACCACTTGAGGAGCTCGGGACATTAATGTGTTCAGCAGAGAAATAGACATTCCACTGTAATCAATCCTGCTGCACAAATCAACTTATCGCTGGCCGTTGGGTCTTCTCCTTGTTTTCTCTTTCCTCCTGTTTTGATAAATTCACTTCCTGTGCATTAACGGAGGTCAATGACTTCCTCCAAGGTGTAAATGGCTGTCTGGTCTTTGCCCCTTAACTGGAAAAATATAGTATTCATGATATTGAATTTGCAATGTCCCATATGGCTGCCAAAAGATTTGATGCATATCGGATTTCTCTGTATTTGCAGAACGTTTTGATGACATCTGGGTTCATACCTGGAGGTATGTGATAGCCAGAGCTTTACACAGTTCCAAAGCTTTACACTGGTGTGCTGCAAGCATTGCTGATGTTATTATTGCCACATGGTTGTGTTAATGAAACAAAGAGGATCTGTCTGAATTACTTGGGCCAGGACATTTGGGCTTGCCTTAGGAATCCAATGAAACTGATCATAATGAGTGAAAAAAAAGCTGTTCTCATTGAAGTAAACATTGCAAGTGTAGCATTAAAACATGTACAATCTAACATTGAAAATACTTTTTCATTTGCTGTTGTAATACTTCACTATTCTGAACTAGACTGGTGAATACAACTTCATTATTTGAAACTGAATCATCTTCTGGTCAGATTGCAATCTTGAGAATGTCCAAATTCAATGAGTATAAGGTTGTTATGATACTGTATATATATATATATATATATATATATATATATATATATATATATATATATATATATATATATATATATATATATCCATCCATCCATTTTCCAAACCGCTTTATCCATCATGGGGTCGCGGGGGTTGCTGGTGCCTATCTCCAGCGTTCACTGGGCGAGAGGCGGGGTACACCCTGGACAGGTCGCCAGTCTGTTTATATATATATATATATATATATATATATATATATATATATATATATATATATATATATATATAAAAACATTTGATAAAATTTAAATGAGTGTAAAGAAGAAGTGTCAAACCTCATTCTGACTTCTGGGGTCAGAAGTCAGCTGACAAATTGCAATCTTGTCCTTTCATGGCTAAGAATATTTCAGTACACTTTAAGTCCTTGATATCTGCTTTCAGCTGGTCGTTTTTGTTGCTTTTGAATTCTGTCTGTCCTTTGAAAAAGTAAAGAAAGGGTTTAGAAAGAAATGGTGGAATATATTTCCTAATAGGTATCTTAAGGTAGATGTGTCAGAAAAAATCTTTACTCCTTTGTTCTTCAGATGGCTAAACCAGAGTGATGAAGAGATAGTGGAGAGAGTCAGTACAAAGGACAGAATGATGTAGCCACCTGCCATCCCAAAAGAAAGTGCTCAAATAAAACACCTTAAATCCACTTTTTAAAAAAAATCGATTGAGCTGTTTTTACAAGTTTTACCCTTCTTTAATCTTTCATCAACATAGTTTCTCAAATTGCCTGCAGTTCAATTTTGAGGTCCAAGTGAAGGAACCACCTTGATATTTCCAAGCCAGAGCCAGGAGAGAGAAACCAATCTCAGGGCATATTTTCAGGTCAAACAGCTATTTGTTGAGAAATTCCCCAGTAGAAGCACTAGAAAGATAGGAATGTGGCAACTACACCTAGTTAGATCTAATTTTCATCCCAAAAGAAAGGTGATACCACAGCCTAGCACAAACAAAGTGAAAAATAACCATTTGCAAAATACCTTTTAGTGTAGTGTCAGGCTTTAATTGCCCTCATAGCTACACTTGCAAGGTTTTGGACATAAAACACATCAAGCATATTTTAGACAGAAAGTCTGTCCAAATAAGAATTACCAACAAGGTAAATGGTTTGAATCATTTTCATGAAGAATTGTCTCCAATTGTAACAATTATTGTGTGTGTTTGTGTGAGACTTTTTTTTATCAAAGAGGATATCTAGAGCAGTGCGTGGCTGTGTTTCTACAGCTCACACACCTGACTGCAATTGCCATCATCAGACTGCTGGTATTTAAGGGAGCTGTGACCAGAATCTGCCTGATGATCAACCTTTGTAATGGCATCAATCCCCCTTGTTGCTACTCTAGTTACCTCTTGATTATTTACTTTCCATATTTGGACGCTCATGTATCTTGCCTTACCTTAAGTCACTCCTCATGTCCTTGGTGCCTCCTAAAAGAGGAAATACACCGGACGCATTAAGGCATGTAAGCGCAGCAAAGGAGCATACGCGCACTCTACGCTTAGGTTAGCTTTTCATTTCAATCAGTCAATAAATGTACACTGGAAGCATAGCACACGCGTACAACTTGAATATTTAGGCTACTGGAGGCCTATATTAGATTTGAAGTTCCAATTTTAGACGTGTATATGCTCCTGTTTGGCAGGGAATAAATGGGAAAACAACATCCTGTGTCAAAGGATGAAAGGATTTGAAAGTATCCCAAAAGTCAAGTCTCAGTTCGGCCACAAGGTGGTAGAAGTCACCTTGTTGACGTTGTTGATTGATGGGATGCACTCATTTTTGTTGAGCACTCTACCTTTCCTCTCTCAGCTGTAGGAAGGAAGACCAAGGCGCCTTGGTGCTCTTTCCATGTGACGATAGTTCTTTTCAGAATATGGCGCCAATTCACAGCACATGTCATCTCAAGGCACTTAAGAAAACAAGTCAGGTCAAATTAATTATACAGACCAATTCTAAGCCATACATGACCATTTACCCAAGTCTTTAAACAATGCAGTCAAGTTCAGTTTATTATTAGCATTGGTTGAACAAGTTTGCTGCAGTCAGTGAAGTGCAGATTGCAGTCTTTGTGGATGAGCATGTATTAGCACAGTGGACAGTCACTTGGATTGTGTCAATGATTGTGCAGCAATCCCCCATACCAGGCATGGATGTTACGATGGTGGAAAGGAAAACTCCTCTTTAACAAAAAGAAACCTCCAGAAGAACCAGGTTAAGTGTGAAAGCTCATCTGCTACGACTGACTGGGGATTTGAGAAAACGGAGCGTACACACAAAAAGAATACTGAACCACTAATAAAGGAGTACTTCCTTTATTAAAGAAAAGTAAAAAAGTAATGGCAGTAGTAACTCCTTTAGGGGCTTTATTTAGAAGAGAAGAGCAAAGCAAAGCCGACAAGCTCTAAACCCCATTTTCACATCAATGGAATGAAAGACCGCATGTACAGTTAGTTGGAGTGAAAGCTCAGCCAACTTCAGTTTCACTAAATGAAAGTTATGTTCGTGAAGGTTGATAGATGTCTCAATCTGTTTGATCAGTTAATCAGCCATATCAGCTAAAGGATGTCCGGTACAATTTTTACACAACTACGAGAACTGGAAAAGCATATTTACATCTGCACATTTTCACTGTTGTTGGAGTAGTTACAGCCTTTTTTTCCAAATCCAAGTTTCCTCCACTCTTGGCGTACTTGGTAAAGCCAACAGCTTCCACTAATTTTAGAGTAGGGAAGTTGTTTGACTAAGAAAACATGAACACACTTACCCTTTTGTTGTATACATTTATATTCCCCTGATCTATTGTCATTCTCTTTAAATAATTTGTTTTTTTTGGCAGATTTATTTAGATGAGCTAAAATCTGTCCATCTGTCTAGTTGTTAGTCCTCCACCACTGTGAGTATTTATTAATTTTTCTAAAAGCTAATGATGACATAAATTTACTACAATTAAGGGAACGTCATTCATTTCCTATGGAACTTATGCAATGAGGCGACAGTTGATTGCCCTCTTCCAGGGAAGCCACTAGTAAAATTTAGGCATGTGACATTTTTAACCCATACACATAGACACTAAATAACCCAAAACTATCTAAGTAGGGCAAGTAAGCAGAAATAAGACCCAATTAACTTATTTAACAAGTGCAGAAAATAAATTATTTTATTACACGATTGCTATTCTTTATCCTTTAAACAAACCTTTAGATTTGTTCTCCTAATCCAGATTTACAACAGAAGATCAGCAATAAGGCTTTCCATTTGATTTATAAATCATAGTAATGCAAGATGTTCAATCTTTATTGGCTAAAATCACTTTTTAGTAAGTAGTTTTATTTTCAGATTTTCCCACTTTTTCATCAGCCATTAACATTTCCTCAAGTTAAACTTTTCCATCTGGGTTCTGAATCCATAATAGACATCCACAACTTAACAACTTAATTATTTCCCATTAGAATAATGTGTAACTGGTTAAATCTTTCACCGCCTTCCCCTGCATCAAGCGGTGTTCATAAACAGTTTAATAATAGCTGTTTCTGTCTACATCAAGCAACACAATAAAATACATTTTTAATAATCTTGTAATTTACCATCTCAATTTATTCAATAGGTTCTATTCATTTTAATTAGTTCAACAGGCTGTGATCAAGCCTTATTAAGACAAACATTATGCTGACAGAGATTTATGCCACAAGTGAAGTGGCAGTCCTAATTATGTGAATTTCTAATCTACTACCTCTTTAAAATGCAATTATGTATTATTAAACTAATGGTAAAATATAATGCTAAAAACTGAAAGGAAAGGTAATGTATCTGGATGTGAAATAATATTACTGTTGGGTATAGAAAGAAAAAAAAAAGAAGCATTTTCATAAATTTTTAAACACCTACTGATTTGTGAGGGTGTAAATGCGAGGAGTGATGTAACATTAAAACTAAATAAATAAATAAAAATCTTCCCAATAGCCTTTAAATATGCTTTCCTGATTATGAAACTAGTCTGTTGTGCCGCTGCTGCAGGAAAATAACAAGCGATGTATTGGAGCAGTTTCAGCTTTTCTTTCTGTGTGGTGAACTTTCACTCTTAGAGTCTTGCTTAAACAACAAAACTGTTGTTTTTCACTAACAATGCAAAAGCTCATCAACAGTGTGCCTATAATGTACATTACATTAAAAACAAAACTCAACAGATGGCTGGGCAAGCCGAGAGAGAGAGAGAAGTTTTCTTTCCTTATAGTGTCTTGCAAAATAAGTCAGCCCTCTAGGCCTTTCACCTATTATGTTACATCCCAGCTTGTAATTTTAAATGTTCTTTAATCTTATTTTTTGTAATGGAGCTGCACAAAATAGTAAAAAAAAATGTCCCTAAAGACCTCTTGTTTAACCCATTAGCTTAATAAGTCACATGATGATTGAAATGAAGTCCACCTATGTGCTAAGTGTCAAAAGATTTGTCAGTAAAAACATAACTTTTATGAAAAGCCTTAGAGGTTGCAACACGGCTAAGCAAGAGGGATCAAATTCTCCAAACAAATCAGTGTGGGGTTATAAAAACTTTCAAAATCTATGATGTTCCCTGCAGCCCCATCATCTTTAAATGGAAAGTACTACTACCACAAAAAAAATCTGCTAGGAGACGGGGTAATAAGGGCACAAACCATCTTCTCCCTAAGTCAGCCTCTGCCACACCATTTTACCTTCCTGCTTGTTGATGGTGCTCAATCAAATCCACCCTATTACCCATATGTTTATAGAAAAAGCATTTGATCATGATGAAATAATGTTATATATACCAACTGTCCATTCTGATATTGTTTTGATGGTACTTTTTGAGGCAAAATAGAACCCCAGCAACTGGCGCGATGAGCAGATATAAAAAGACGTGGCGGCATCTACCGGCGGTACAGCAAAACTATCAGAAAGCTATATGGCGACTACAAAATGACTACTAAATAATGGCAAACTGAGCCTGACCCCTCTGCAATGCCTCGCAGTAAAGCGGCAGCTCGGCATGATCAAACTCCAACCGTTATTTATTAAATAAACTGATCCACAGCAACACTATGAACCTCATATTAGAACATAAAGGAGACAGAAAATTCCAGTTCAGAAAGGAAACAGGGACACAGCATCAAAGTAAGAATCAATCAATCACTCTATCTATTTCTAATGTTGTTTGTATTTTAGACCGTAAATGCTTAGATGAACATTGCTATTACTATTATCACAGTATTAATAAGGTTGTTTACTCACGTCAATCAACTCTGCAGTCAGCTTTGAGCCTCGGCAGCTTTCACTTCTCCTTCAGTGAACACCAACCTTTATACTGTAATCCCAGTGCTATTCCAGTCTTTTCCCTCTTGGAATTATTTTTTTGGTTTTTTTTTTCCACTGGATCTTGGACTTTTCTTCATTGTTTAATTTGCTGGGAGATGTTAATAACAGTTAGCTGCTTCCTTCTTTATCCCCTGTTCACATTTGCAGTGTCGTTATTATAAATATACAAAGAATAAGAAAATATACAAATGAAAGGAAATTTGCAAAAACAAACCGTGAAACACCTAAATAAGTTTGGGTTCTGATGAAAATCAACAAGAGGGATCATATTTTTCCTATTTTATCTTCTTTAGAAAGAATTGGCAAACCAGTCCTTTTTTTCTTTCTTTTTTACATTTCATGTTGATCCTTGATAAAAAAAAGTGACTTTTTGGATTCCATGTTGCATTTTTTTATGAAGGCTGTGCCTTAATTTTTTTTTTTCATCATTTATCCCTGAGCTTACAGTTTCATTAAAGCCACATTTGGTTTTTGTACTTTCCCATAAGATTTAATAAATCTGAATATTATGGAAAAATTTATTTCATTCATTTATTCAATTTACTCAATTCACTAAGTGAAACGTTATATAGATTACACACAGACATATTTGTTCAAACCTTATGTCCCTCAATTAAGATGATTTTACACTAACAGCTAATGCATACATGAAATTTTAGCTTAGAATATTACATCAGAACAAAAAATAAACATTCCATTAGAGAAATTTGGACTTAATGAAAAGCATGTTAAATAAATAGTTTAAGGTTGTTATATTCAAAAGGTAGTTGGTCATTAGAATGCATATTCTGAGTTATTAAAATATGGTTGTGAATCAGAAAGTGAACAGGAAGGACTGATGAACCCAAAGGACTAGGATTCCCTCACTCAGCCCGTCTTGGTTTGCTGTTGCAGCCACAGAACACTGCACCACTTGACCTAATGACCTTCCCCTGCAGAGAGAGCTTGTATGTGTGTTTAACATGTGATGACCCAGATTGACAAAGCTGCAGGCAGCACTTTGACTGCGCAAACACGGCTTGTATGCACGTACGAACCACCAGTCGCAGCAACCCACAAGATGAACTGACACATGCTTGCGTGATCAGTGTGTGCTCTCCCAGCATGCCTTTCAGGGGCACTTAGAAGTTAGCTCTCTGATATGAAGGGGATTTCCGATGGCCATCTCCTCCTTTGGCATCCCAGCAGGTGGTCAGCAAAAACATGGGGTGGCTGGACGGCCACATGAACCAGACACTTCATGTGGCTGCTCTAACCCTCACCAGGCAGAAGCTTATTGCCCCCCTCCTCACTTTCATTTCCTCAGAGGATAATTTATTCTACCTCACCTCCATTCTCAGTGACAAGATCACGGATGGCTCATCTCTTCATTCAGTGAAGAATTCTAGACAGCAAGACTGGTCATATGTTGTTTTATACGTATTTCTAATGAACTTGCTCTAATGATACATTTACATTTAAAATGTTCTGCTGCTTCTTCTTTAGGGTCTTTAAGAGGCTCTGCATTGCTCTAAGGTGAAACCACTGCAGAAGAGCCAAGCAGAGAGTGTTTATTTTCACATATTTACACATTTAGTATTCTTTCCACAGCAAGAATATGAATCATATAATGACTTTTAATCATTGAGCGGATTACGAAGTGAGCCTCAGACTGCTTAAATCAAATGAAAAACATAAATACATAGTCCATGAGTCACAGAGACAATCACTGTAATTAGTCTTTTTTGTGTTGAGTTTATTCTGTGAAAAGAGACAATTACAGCTATCATAAAAGTCTCAGAGGGGGTCCTTCCAAACTCACTCATCATGATGAGCGTCTTTGCAGTTTGTCAGACGATAGCATGTTAACTATTTATGTATAAATATTGAGAATGTAAAAAAGATATACTTAAAGTTACATTAGGGTTCAGAGCATAAAACAGATTTAAATATTTGTCAAAGACCACATAAACTCAAAATTCAATTTTAGATTAGGATTTGTATTATTCAGAGAGGAAAAATCCAAACCTACATGGCCCTGTGTGAAAAACCGATTACCCCCCAAACCTAATAACTGGTTGGGCCACCCTTAGCACTTAGCAACAACTGCAATAAAGCATGTGTGATAACTTGCAATTGATATTTTCCAGCATTGTGTATAAATTTTGGACCACTCATCTTGCAGAACAGTTGTAATTCAGCCAAGCTGGTGGGCTTTCAAACATGAACAGCCTTTATAAGATCATGCCACAGCATCTCAATTGGATTCAGGCCAGGCCTTTGACTAGGCCCCTCCAAAGTCTTAATTTTGGTTTTCTGCACAGCATTTTATCACAGCAAGTCTTCCAGGTCCTGCAGCAGGGAAACAACACCAGACCATTACACCACTTCCACAATATTTTACTGTTGGTATTACTTCCTTTTTTTGAAATCTGGTTTTACTTTCAGGCTAAGATAAGGGGGCACATGGATCAACTCATGACAGAGGCCCAGAAAGGCATAGGTAAAAACACTACAGGAGACAAACAGCTGCTGGATTGATTACAAAAAAGCCTATGATTCAATGCCACACACATGGATCCTGGAATTCCTGAAGCTGTACAAGGTCAACAGTGCTCTGAGAACCTTCATTGCAAAATCCATTAAGGCTGTGGAAAACCACCCTTGATGTACAAATCTAATCAAATGTGGAATATACTAAGGAGATGCTGGGTCCCCTATGCTGTTCTGCATATGCCTGAACCCCCTCAGCCAAATAATCAACAAGTCTGGTAATGGATACTGTCTCACATATGGAGCCAATGTCAGCCACCTCCTGTACACGGATGACATACAACTGTATCCTAAGAGTGAGCAAGACATTGACTCGCTGATCCACACCACCAGGATCTACAGCAGGGACATCGGAATGTCATTCGGGCTGGAGAAATGTGGCCAGATGGTGACAAAGAGAGGGAAGGGATGGCCCCAAGAGATGAAACGCTCAGTGAATGTCTCAGACAATGGAAGCTGGAAGAGACGGAACTGAAGGAACCATCGTGGGAGGAAAAACCCATGTATGGGATGTATCACCCATGCGTGGATGACAGATAGCTGTAGTGGCTGATATGACCAAATCCTACCAATGGCTAGAGAGAGCTGGACTACAGGACAGCACTGAAGCACTGGTCATAGCAGCACAGGAGGAGGCCTTGTTCACCAGAGCAGTAGAGTCCCAGGTCTACCATACCAGGCAAGATCCCAGGTTCAGGCCCCAGAAACCATCCAGCATTTCACAGCAGGGTGTAAGATATTAGCAGGGAAGGAATACATGGAATGGCATAACTCTTGGCTGGTATAGTGTACAGAAACATCTGTTCAGATTACCAACTGGAGACCCCCAGGTCACTTCCAGATACAAACAGAGAAAATGGTAATGACCAACCAACTGGACATTGTGATCATTGATAAGCAGCTGAGGACAGCTGTTGTGCAAACATCAGGCACAAAGAGCATGAGAAACTGGAGAAACACCAAGGCCCCAGGGAAGAACTAGAAAGAGTCTGGAAGGTGAAGACAACAGTAAGGCAAGGACATTTTATTTGTATAGCACATTTTAGTGGAAAGTCAACGCAAAGTGCTTTACGTGATTAAAACATAGAAAAAGAAAAACAGAATAAAAAGTTTGAATAACATTGTTGTGACACCATCCAGGAGAACAGATCATCTGCCGTTACCATATAGCATAGAGAACCTGGATCAATGTGTGCTTCTGTGCTTTTTTGTGTCTCTGCTCTGTCTTCTTTAACCCCCAGTGGGTTGAAGTAGATGACCATTCGCACTGAGCCTGGTTCTGCTGGAGGTTTTTCCTTCCCTTCTGCCATCACTTTATGCATGATCAGTATGAGGAATTGCTGCAAAGCTATTGACAAGGCAGATGACTGTCCACTGTGGCTCTACCCTCTTTCAGGAAAGAATGCCGCTTGTCAAGACCTGATGCAATCTGCTGGGTATCCTTAGATAGGAAACCTGTTGACCAATCTGTGTGATTGGATTGAATTTGACTTTTTAAAATGCCTTGAGATGACATGTGTTGTGAATTGGCGCTATATAAATAAGATATAATTTAATTCAAATATGACAGTGAAGGAATATCAAACAAACCTGAACATCAGCATTCAGAACATCTCATCATAGCAAATGCAGTTAAATTACTCTTACCTTTTTTCTTGTTCCTGGACTGTTATTTTTTCCCCACAATATGATATAGCTTAATTGATACAGATCATGTAAATAGGGTAACTGCAATTAACTCAAACAGTTCAGTCTTAGATAAAAGGAAGATGATGGGTAGATAGATGGACCAATTGCAACCTTCTTTGGCATAACTAGTTAACACTCTGTATATCTTTGGCTAGCATGAAAATTAGTTAAATTTAGCCAATGAAATTAGGACTGATATGGGTCCCAGTTGTCCTGTATCAACCCTTCATAGACAATTAGAATATGGCCGTTATGTAGCCTGTTGACACTCCCACATGAGGCACATTTTTCAACCCATTGCCTGCCCATAGGGTCACCATATGTTAATTACATCACAAAACAATGGATGAAATCTCTGTATCCTAGTATATTTTCTTCTACTATAATATGCAGATCACATAATTTGAATAAATAGCTATTTTAATTAGAATGTGTATTAGAAAATATGGCCGTAAAATATGTTAAACATTTTTTGACAATTTAGTTTTTTTTTTTCATTTTTAGACTATGTTTTTATAGACAAACTAAATCTAAGACGAACACATTTTCTAAGTGTTTTAAATACCCTATACCCTATACCCTATAACAATCCTTGTACTTGCATGCAAATGTGAACACATGCTCGGAGATTTCTAGATACTGAGAAAAGCCTCACTTCATCCTTGACATTTAAGAAGGAAAATTCTGGACAACAACCAAAAGCTAATCACTTGTTTTTTGGCTGGAAGCCCAAAGTTCCAGCAATCTGACATGTGGCGGGAAATCACTAACAAGCAAAACAAGCAGAAACGAAAACAAAATTTGGCAGGATAAAGGACTAAAACCACATGTCGCTTACGCTGGTGACAGATGTGCAACTCTGCACAGAATCAAGCTCGCCTGGACCTTGGACGGAAGCAAAGCTGAGGCTCAGAAGAGCGCCTCAATGCACATACGTAAACATCATTGATAACAAAACCCTGAGTTCTGTGTCAGAGTGTTGCCATCAACTTCACTTTCTGCTCTGCCAAACAGAATCCGATCAGGACGCTGTGAAGCCCAGGATTCAACTCTTAACCATGGAAGATGTGCAGAGTGTGCGCTGGAGGTGAAATAATGTGGTGTCAGGCGTTAAACGGACAGAGCACAGCAGCAAGGGCTTAAAAAAATGACAATGCTTTATACTTAAATTGTCCTGAGAGCCGTTTGCCTGCTAACTCATGAATCAGCCTGTCCAGAGCTCCTTCTGGCGTTTCTGGGGACGGGTTTGGGGGCATGACAGGTGAACCACCCCTGTAGCTCGACCATCACCCTCCTCTTCATCATTTAACATTTATCGAAGCTGCCACCTTTCCTAACTCTCGCCACAGCTCCCTTCTGCTCTCTTCATTCATCTCTCTGAGCCGGAGCAGCTGAGGATAAGAAGAGGCTGAGGGTCGATAAACAGAGGTCCCTTCCCTTGTGACAGTTTGTGGAGATCCGGTATAATGTGCTGCAAAAGGAAAATCCATCTTTGTGTCAAAACAAATGGCTGCAAGTCTCATCCATCAGGATTAGATCAGTCTGTTTCTTCAGAAAGAACTGACGCAGCTGGAGATCACATCTGGAAATCATAGTGATTGTGGAACTCAGCTGACGGGATCACATCTGACCTGCTGCTTGGACAAAGTCAATTCATCAATCATATTTTTAAACGGTATTTAATCTTTAATAATACCACACCTAATGTGCATAGTGCTGAAAAAAAGGGTTTTGACCTAAAAACTTTTTCAGCTCAAACGAAAGAAAAAACTATGCTGACATATAAATTGTTAATTTGTAAAGACTCAGATGAACATGTGTTTCTCAGCTCAGACTAAATTAGGTTTTAACATTTTTAGCTAAATTTCTGAATAACTTTAGTTCCGCAAACCAATTTTAAACACTTTGTCTTTATTTTCTTTAAGATTCCTCATTATATTTCATGATTTCACTGATTTGTTCAGATATCTTTGTGCTGAATAGAAATTACTGGAGGGTGATTTTGAGTCATCAGGTTGACTTGTAAAACAGTGGTAGAAGGATATTGGTGTTATTATTACCAACCTTCAGTACCATCACCTTTCCAGTGGCGATTCCTGCTCCTGGCATACTCCATATTCTATGCCCATTCCCACCTCTAAACACAACCAAAGGCACAAGTGCATGTACACACACATACATCCTTGTTTAAAATACAAAGTGAGGACAGTGCTTTGACTTCCATAGACTTCCCTTCATTTTCAAGACAGGAAAGTGTGCAAAAAGTGTTCTGATTCAGCTGAAAGTACAACACACACACGCACACACACACACACACATATATATATATATATATATATATATATATATATATATATATATATATATATATATATATATATATATATATATACATACATTTTTTTTTCGACAATTAATAACACGTCATCATTACAAAATCAATTAAATTGTTAAAACATTCTCTACCTAAGGAAACCCAGCAGATTGCATTGAGTCATTCACTTGCAGCATTCATTACTCCTGGATGAGCATGTAGGAAGAGTGGACACTTGCTTTGTATCATTGACTTTGTTGCAACCCCTCATACAGAGCATGCTTGTAGTGACAGAGAAGAAAACTCTTCTTTAACAGCAAAAAAACCTTCAGCAGAACCGGGGTCAGTGTGAACAGTCACCTGCCACAAGTACCTGGTGGCTTCAGAATACTTAGCATACTCACAAAACAAGCAGAAAAACCCTAATCTAGGAGTGCTCTGTATAAATCCATCCATCAGTTGTCCATACCCACTTATCCATGCACTGTCAAGGAGGGGCTGGTGCCTATCTTCAGCAGTCATTGGGCAACAGGCGAGGTACACCCTTGACAGGTCAAACACAGAGTTACACAGGACAAACAATCATGCACACACTCACACCTGAGGGCAGTTTAGAGAGAACAACTAACCTAATAGTTATGTTTTAAAAGTGGGAAGAAGCTAGAGTATCCAGAGAGAACACATGCCTACCCAAAGGAGAACATGCAAATTCCATGCAGAAAGAGAATCCAGGTCAGGATTTGAATCCAGGAGCTTTTAGCTGCAAAGCTGCTACCAATTCTTTCAGTGTGCAGAGGAAAGCAAAATCGTCTTGGCAATTGTCACTCCTCTAGTGGTTTCATCAAAGAGAGAAACACAGCTAACCAGATAAGCTCCCAATCAGTTATCAAGTCTAGAGGATGAAACATAACACATACGGTAAGTCACAGAGAAGGCTCAGCCAACTGCCACGTCTAGGAGAGAGACAGGGTTAACCTTTAAAAGACAACATCAAGTGTATGATAAAGGTGCATAATGCAAGATTTAAATTAAAATATTTATATTATTTTCCATACATGCTCTTACAATTGCAAGACGTGTAAAATGAGTTATCCTCTATTTACAGCAGTTGCCTCTGTAGGCTCTATTAGTCATTTCACGAGAGAGTGATTTGAGCCAAATTCTCTGGAAGTGCATGTGGGTGCGTTGTGCTGCGCGCTTTCTTCACCCTGCTACTTTGTTGAGTCTCCACCATAATCATTACATAGTTTTCTTACTCCAGACATCACGCCTATAAACTAAAGAACTGTGCAGTCGCCGTGGCAGATCCTTTTCCTCTTCCGGCCATACATGTGCACAACACTGGTGTCATTTCAACTTCTCGCCAGAAGGGGCCAACTACTAGTCGAAGTCAGACCTGAATCGAACACCAGGACAGATGTTGCTGAAGAGAGATAAAAAAAGAGAGAACCAAAAGTTAAAAGTTGACAAAATACCATATCATTCGACACTGGAGAGGAGCAGGAGTATATAACAGCATGAGGAAAAGTGGTTGATGCGGTTTTAACTGCATGACACATTGAAGCCAACTTGCACACCAAACTGCACACACACACACACATATATATATATATATATATATATATATATATATATATATATATATATATATATATATATATATATATATATATATATATATATATATATATCTTTGAATATATATATTCAAAGATACTCATTTGCATCAAAGGCAATACAAAGTGACCCATTGATTTTTGCCCAAATTGAAACACTTGTCCCTAAAGCAGGGCTTCAACATCAGACACACTCAGCCCCTCTCCTCCCTGCAGTCTCTGAACAGAACAATGCGCTGCTGCTGGAAGTTTCAAACTCTGCTATCATGGCGAGTACATTCAGAGCTTTACTGTGGTACAAATTAATAAATCAAAATGTTAATCAGTGGACAGCACAGACAGCTACTACATAGTTATGAGAAAATTTGAAAGTAGCTTTGTTCTATTACTTTGCATAACCTGATAAAGATGTACACTTGGCCTGGTGCAGCTGCAGGGTTGGAGTTATGGTCAGGCTCATTGTTTTTCATTCTGCTAACAGCCTAAGGAGGCTCCGCTGCAGATAAGGAATGGAACTCTGCTGGATTCAAGCTGGATTTTAGTTTATGTGTCAACACTTCTTCTGAAATAGTAACAGTCAGGCTTATGTGAGCCAAAGCTGAAGTACATCTAGAGTTTTACGGTGGTACAAATTAACGCAGGAAATTGTTAATCAGTGGAGAGCTCAGTCAGATACTATGCAGCGAAGCAGAAAAACAAACCAATGCACTCCCCTCTATTACTCCTCTGTATAGTTGTAAAAGCATTGAAGGCTAATCATAACAGGTTATGGTGGAGCCAGACTAAAGCTGTCAATTAGAGCAGACAAAAGTAGGAACCCTGTTGCAGTAGTTGATTGCTAAAGGAATTAAAGCTATTAAAGCTACATTGTCTTCTACTTATTGGTAATTACCCAATTAATGATTATAATCATATTATAATTAATTGGGGTTTTTTTTGTTTGTTTGTTTTTCTGTTGTTGTTGACTTTTTTTTGCTCCAAACCGCAAAACTACGAAAAACCCTGTGCATTCAAAAAAAAATAATAATAATCTTAGTATCGGTATGAAGTTTGAAATTTTAGTATCATGGCAATCCAAGACCACAGTGCAATCAAATCAAACTGTGTCAGCACAGTCTTAATCTTAACCTCTGAGGAAACATCATATGAAATCAGGGATCACTATTTGCACTGGATAGGCAACTATTCCTGTCATTAACATTTTTTTTTTGTTTGTTTGTTTTTGTTGTTGTTTTTTCTCAGAAGTTTTTGCTCAAGTGTTTTCTGACTCGTCAAACTAGGCCAGGGAATTTGAGAGTTACTGAATAGGCCTGAACATTTAAGGGACGTAATGTTATAAGTCAAACAAAATATATTTCTTAGTTAGTGTTAGAGTGAGGCACCCTTAGTTTTTATGACCTTACTACCCATAGTGATGAGCTCTCTTTCGGTCTTTTTGAACCTGACCTAAACAGTGCTGCTGTGCACTGGAAAATCAGTTGAGTAAAACCAGAAAATATTTGAAACTGCTTCACAATAAAGCTACTTGTGACTTGTTAGATATAATTCAAGATCAATTACTTTTCTGATAACAACTTTGATTTTTGTTGTTTTAAAGTATTTTTTTTAAATGGTCAGTGTCGAAGTGACTCAAGTTTTGATCTTAACATGGGCAGCTTGTGTGGTGAACGTAAGATTTTGCACTCTCTGAAAGCAGCCTTGTTGTTAACGTTGTTTAATCCATTACTGAGGCTACAGTTTATCCCGTAATCACAAGGCAGTGCAAGTTTATTTATAAAGCACTTTTCAGTAACAAAGTGCACAGAAGTCTGTGCCGAGTCCAGGCCAATAATCAGTCACAATATTTAACAGTACTTTTAAAGGGGAAAGGTTTCTAGAAAGTGCAGCAAAAATTAGGAATAAGGACCAAAATTGGTTGTAAACAAAACAGTGCCAGAAAGGATAACGGTAGCATTGTCTGCATATTCTGTTAACTGAATCAAAGGATCCAATTACAGATGTGCAGATATGGAGCTTCATATTGTAAACTCCACAAATGTTTTGTAGTCGGCTGTAGGCACCGCAGTCTACTTATACCCATTCACCAAAACTGCCCAAAAATGATCTGATTATAATAATGAGTATAACAAGTTTTTTGTTCAACTTGTGACTAGCAAAAGAAGTTGAAAACTAACGCTTTGCATGAGGCAGACACACTTATTGATTGATGTGAATTTTGACACGTCAAGTCACATGACTATTCGCCGATGCGTTCAATGAACCAGAAGTTTTTCTAAAAAAAAATTTGACACCTATCCAGGAGTCTTGCGCTCAAGTGCAAGCCACCAGTATTGACAAAGATTCCTGGATAGGTTGTGAAACATTTTCAGAAAAACTGAGTGAATATCCGGTTGCCTCTGATTTAAGCCTGTTTGCTGTTGCAATGACCCGGACAACTTAGAATTCACACAGGCATGTTCAGAAGTTAGAAGGTTCGCCCTTTTGGTTCTGAGATCCAAATTCAGTGTTTCCAGACATCTGGTAGAATCTGCATGATCTACAATCGATAATTTCCAAAATTCCAAAATGTAACATAAATTCCCTGCCTCAAATTAGCCATATAATTGTCTCAGCCATTATATTGCTAAGCAATTCATTAGTGCAACACATTACCGATCATCTGCATACTTAATGCACTTAAATACACACACTCATCTCACCTGCCTCTTTAGAAGCAATCATTGAACGACATGAAGCATTGCAAAATGTTACACATGGTGGAACAAGATGTAAAGAATGAGTTGTTTAATAGTGGAAAAGGAGATGAACGATTTGCATAGTAGCAAGGTAAATTTGGTCTCAGCCGATTAAGAGCAAGCATTAGCAGCAACACAGCAGGGATTCAGAAATAAAAGGGAGAAGACACTCACTTTACTGAGTGGTTAAAGCCTGTTGCTGGCAACAGCAATACAGTCCTCTGTCACTCTTGCAGCCTTTCAGTGATGGCAGATATCACCTTTCTGTAAAATTATGCAAAACAAGAACATCACAAGAATAAAACATATCTGATCTTCGAACAGAAGTCAGTAATACAGTATTTGCAGGACATAAAAGTCAGACTGGAAGTGGCCGTGAAAATGTTATATTGACCTATTTTGAAATATATTTAAATGGGATATATATATATATATATATATATATATATATATATATATATATATATATATATATATATATATATATATATATATGGTTTTGCCTATTACTGTAGCTGCTCTTACTCTTTGCATTTTTCACGATTCAATGCAAAAATGTCAGAAAGGTCATTGTATTGTGATTCTCAAAAGAAACATCTTTTCAGAACCTCTGTGGTTCTGAAAAGGGAACCAATGTGGGTCATGGGCGTCGGACTTGAGGACCAGATAGCCGCAGAAACCTATTCAGTTATCAAAGTAACCAAAATGCTGCATTAAGTTGATAATTATGTGTTCTAAATTTGGTGAAGTTCCATGCATGTGGCTTCTCTACCACCTTACAAGTATCTTTTTTTTTTTAAAAATGCCATATATTTTGCTTTCCTTTTGCCTCCCCGTTAGATGTTTTATGCCCTAAATATGTTAATAGCATCAAACCTCTTATGTATTCTGCCTATAACATGTGACCCTTCAGATCCGATGGACTTTTAAATCTCATTGTACTAGACAATTAATCATTCAAATCCATCTCTTAACGGCCTCTTAGAGTCTGGTCTTGCTGTGCAATTATGCATAGTGTGCTGTTGATGCTATTTGGTTTAAGCTAGTAATAAATATTCATAATTTAATGCGATCAATTCTCTGTGATTTTCTGTGTGAGAGTCTCATTATAATATGGCTGCAAGATCCTGTAATAAATTAGTTTGATTTACCTTGGGCATTATCCAAAATAAGTCAAACTAAACCACTGTGTAACCCCATTTTCGAGAGTATGGTGTTTTGTTATTTGTGTCTCAGTGTGTAACATCCTTCTCGCTACCATTTTAGCTGGCCGTTGGTTCAGGGTTTGAGGAACATTTATAAGGCTTTTAAAACATGCATCTCTCTGCCTTTAGTTAAGGATGACTATAAGAAAACAATAACCACAGTCATGATTTAGGTAGGACTGGCGACCTGTCCAGGGTACCCCGTCTCTTACCCATTGACAGCTGGAGATAGGCACCAGCACCCCTCACGACCCATGTAGGGATAAGCGTGTCGGACAATGGATGCATGGATGATTTGGGTATTTGTTTGGACTATTCTGGACTGATTTTCCAATCCACCAGTTATCATCCTATCAACTTAGTCACCTTCCAGCCACCAGTTACCTCAATTGGTTCCACCTCCAGCCACCACTAATCAGTCTCACTCAGATCACCTGTCACTCTCCCTACTTATTATACCTGCCTCATTCAACCACTCCCTGCCAGAAGGTCTGGTCTTGTTTCCCCACCTGCATGTGTTGTTGGCTCTAGCCACTTCCCTTTGTTTCGTCCTGTGTATTCCCTGGAACCAGCCCTCGCGCTACCCTTGCTAGTCTGCTTGCTGGTGCTTGCATGCATCGCCTGGAAGAGCGATTGGTGTTGGGTTCTGTGTGTCACTGGGCTCACCCTTAAAGCCAACCATTAGTGGCTTTAAGTCAGATTTTGTCTACGGCAACAGTCGCTGCATCGCCAACACATGTTAGCATCTGCCTGCGTCTCCTCGTCTGTTCTGGTTCTGTTTTCACACCTGCTTTGGTCCTGCCTGCAACCACACCTGCAACATATATTCTCACTTCTTCAGTAAACCTTTTTAAAAGGAACCTCTGTCAGGTTTCAATATTGGGTTCCCAGAGCACCACGCATTACAAACAACAATAAGCTAAGTAAGGTGTAATACCTTTTGCAGACTTACTAGACCTCCAACATGAGATGTTTTGGTGTGTTCACCATAAGATTACTAATCACTGCATCCCTTTGCTTTGACTGGAAGTGATTCATCAGTCATCCTATTAGTTCCAATGTCGTATAAGCATCAGGAAAGTAAGAGGTTCATAAAGCTGATTCCAGTTGAGCACAACAAAGACAGTCGTTGTCCCTAACAGAAAGCTCAAACAAGTTCCTGCCATAATTGCCATAAAAGTTCTTGAGGCATGAATGGAAATGTGTTGGTACCTTTTTAGGGTGTACTATTTATCAAAATAAAATCCAAAAACTTCTTATTTGACCTTTCACAAGACATAGCCAGCAAGATACAGAGGTTATAGATTTCAGTCGTGGCCTGTGTTTGCACGGCCAAACGGATCGATACATCATACTAATAAGTAAAATCTGCAAGCGCCAATTATTGCATGTCATGTTTACCACCCGAGTGAGTAATCGTCCAATTTAGCGAAAGCTCACTGAGGAAAGTGGAGCTGCCGGGAGCTTGTTATAAATTGTTCGTTCACACACACACACACACAAACACACACACACACATACACACACACACACACACAGACAAGTAATTAAGTTCCCAAAACTCACATATTAATATCGCTCTGAGCCCATTAGGCCTGCAGGGCCTGGGCCCGTGTGCGTGCATCTGCAGGTGAACAGTCAGCTTTTACTGACTTACCTCCCGGAATGCTGCTTAGATTTCCAGTACTATTCCTCACTTGAGACCGGGAAACAGAGCAACTTTAAATCAATGAAAGAAAAAAAACTATCATGATGGTGTGTATAAATTGTGCAGCACTAACAATTAAGGACAAGACTGACTATGTGGGGCTCATTAACTGGGCATGTGTTAACTTTTTGTTCACAGAGTGATTAACTTTAAAGTGTTTCGTCCTTGTTTATAATGCCTTCTAGTGAACTATAATACTTTATTAATTTCAGGGTAAATAATTATGCTGTGGTATAACTCTTTATCTGAAGAAGAATATAAGGAAATACTTAAGTGTGTAATACTTACCAACATATACATACAATTTAAGTTTTAGTGGGCTTCTCTTCAGAGTCCACCAATCCAATGACTGTTCCTTCAACTGTTTGGTTTCTTAAAGCTAATTATCCTTTATAGTGAACAAGTAAGATTTAATTAATTTCTATTTCACACGGGTGGTTCTCACTGTGTCTTTGTGTTTTAAAATTTTATTTTAAACATGACATGTTCTTTTTGTTCTTTTCCACAACTGAGAAAAAATATATTTTTTTTTAATTTTGTGACTGAGGTCTCTGAACATAGATACAAAACCTCTTTTTTTGTTGTTTTTTGTTGTTGTTGTTGTTTTTTTAGAAAACTTTGAAAGATCTGGTTTAAGTTCTGTATTAACATGACTTGGATATAGAACAGCCTGAGCAAGAGCAGTTTTGAGTAGATTACAGGTTTCTTACTCGATGGGTCTTTGTCTTTCATAAAGCTTAATATTTCATAATCAGAGTCTTCTTCAAACACAAAACAATCTTATCGAAAAAAATCACTGCAAAATTATTTTTCTCTTGAAGTTATTTTTGTAGACAGAACATACTGGACATACTTTGTATCTTGCCATTTCCATAGTATTTACATTAAAAATGAGCAGATATGGCCAGTTAATAGTGTGTGCTGATTAACTAATGGTAATTAGTGTGACCACCTCTAGTTTTGACAGTTTGTTGCGCGAGAGAATACAGGTGTGACCCCAAGTCAGATCATGTAATGCCAGTAAAATGACTAAAAAACTTTGTGTGTCTCAGTTAGCATGTTAAATGTTGAAAAGTAATGACAATTAGGGAACGGCTTGAATAAGTAAAGCTTGTAAAGAAGGGCTCAAGGAGAACACCTCAAGGTAGATTTGCATTTGAAACGTTTTAATGCCCTTCAGACAGATGTTTGACCTTCCTGCACAGCACCATGTGGGAGCAAAACCTTATAGAGAATATCAGCCTGACACCTCACACCACAGTAGTGGAGGTGTGATGCTTCAGTTAAGTTTTCAGCCACTGGACCCGCATACCTTGTGGCCACTGAGATATCTGACCATCCAATGACAGAGGCGTAGGCGAAAGTGCGCATTAACATAGCAGCAAATGTACAACAGAATGGATAAAATGAAGAAACTGATAAGGTGTTGCAATACTCCAGACAAAGTTCAGAACTCAGCCTGATTAAAATACTGTGCAGAGATGATTCCCTTCAAAGTTGAAAAAAATTAAGGAACTTTGGAAAAAGGAAAGGACTAGAATCTGGGGTCGAAGACCTATTAGGTCAGATATGAAACAGCTACTGAGTTATTTTGCTGCTAAAGATGATCCACTGAGCTGTTGGTTCATGGGGTCCCAGGTCTGTGGCATAGCATCACCGATAATCCAGTTATGTTCCTGACAGCTCCAGCCTTTTTTTTTTTTTATTTTGCAAACTGTTGCACTTAAAATGACAGATGAATAAATGGATTTAAGCCTCTGTTTGTGTAAAACCTACAATGGAGTCATCTCATAAAATTAGGAGTGATTGTGTTCATTTCCACAACTCGAGCATAGCTATTTTTCCCATAGTCTCTTGGTTCCATTTGCAATAAACCCTCCTGTTGGCATGAATAGCCATCATAAAGGCATAAAAGGCATAAAAAGGCATAAAAAATGATGCCTTGAGAAACAAACCATAAGCATGTAAATAAGTATAGGACTTATTTTTACTAAATAATGATGCAGTATTAGTTCAGCAGGGGACTAGGTTTTCAGTAGAGCTCTTACTTTTAGGATCGCTTCGTGTTTTATTTCTAAACTACAGTTTAAAATAAATAAACCCTCTTATTTTATCCTGAGGTTGTGCCATTGTGTTTATATAGGTCAAGCTAATAAAATGTGGCTATATTTCTTTGAAAGTAACATAATAATAATAAAAAAAACTATAAGACTTCCTTTCAGGGCTGAACTAAAGGAGAGGTACGGTCCCAAAAGAGCAGGGATATGATCTGAGTGTTGATTTTTTTCCTGATACTGCATAGAAATAAGTATTTTTGAGGAGTTTTATGAAACTAATACAACGTTGTTGTTCATGTTTTTAATCCAAATAAGCGTCGATGTGGTGATGTCTCCTCTGGAGGGTAGGCAAATAGACATGAATATTCAACACAATACAATTTGGCCTTTATCCCCTCTGACATCCTCCATGTAATGAAAGAAATCAAACATGGAAGCAGGTTAAACCCTCAGTGAGCCATGAACCCACAAATTACACATTTCGGATCAATGTGAGGTGGCCGTGACACCTGCGCAAATATGCGCACACAACGTAAACCTAAACTCACCGAAAGCTGAGTTGAGTTTGAGGTTTTATAACACTCTACCAGGAACCTGCCAATGTCTTTTTTTTTTTTTTCCAGAGAAACCAATCTGAAAACTGTTTTACCTTCCATGCTGCTGCTTCACACACTGTTGATCCCCTGGCTCTGCCTCAGGCACATATGTGTGTTGTATGTACCGTATGCCCTTTTTTCTGTGAGTCAGTAAGCAGATACTTTGCCAGGAGGTGCTCTGCAGAAATTAATGACTCTCTGCTGTGGATGCTGGAAGCCCTCGTCCTCTCCTGCGCCTGGTGGTCTGGATGTTGGCTGGTTAAGTTGTCACTCTGGCGTTCATCGCCACTCCTCCTGCCAGGAGCAAGAGGGATGACCCGCTTCACGAGGCAGGAGGGAAGGAAAAACCCAGCGTGGCTTAAGTTGCTTCAAACCAGCAGATCCCGTTTTAGCCAAAATTCAGCAGAACTGACTGAAGTTACTTCTAATTAGTGCCCAACTCCATTCACTGCCGTTATGAGAACTGGCAGCTGGTGGGGCCCATGTTTCTATTTAATGTCATTAAAACACAGAAGAAGCTGACGGCACAACAAGATATGTGCTCAGTTGGCTTTGTTTCCCTCCCTCCCACACTTACCAGTGTTTCATTCCTCCTTCTCCAGCCAATTAAATCTTTATCAGACATTCTTAATGTTTCTTACTGTCATCTTGATTTCGTATTGAATTGCAAATTTAAACATTGTTCTTGCCAGGCTTTTGAGTGTTTTCAGCATGAGCCAAGGTTACTTTCGATTTTTACGCTAAAGTTAATGGTATTTATTATGGTTTTTCAATCAACTCTGCCTGTTTCCATTATGTTGGACATTAGTAAAACACTCAACAAGATATATAAAATAAGAAGTATACAATGAAGCTACATAAAATACGGGCTCTAATCCCTCGTCCCATTTGGTGGAGGATGGGTTGACGTCTCCTCTGACTGTCACTGAAGGAAAGATCAAGAGCACCATGAGAGCAGGTCACATTTTCTCGATTCCTTAAATTGGCAATTAGTTTTAATAAGAGCCTTCATTTTAATGAGTGGCTTGATGATCCCTGAGTTCATTTCATGTTTGACCCATCACCCTCTTCACCATTTTACCCCTAACGATAACATGAAGGCCTGTCTATTCGATTTGGACAGTCTAAAGTGGGGGAGGACAACTGGCTAACAGTCTCCAACAGTTCACTGACCTTCCACCCAATCAGACCTGATTTGTTCCGAGCAAACCACCCCCACCCCAGCAGCTCTCTCTTCCTTTTCTTAATTAATTCATACATTTTTTTTTCTTCACTAATGTCAATCTATCTCATTATAATGAAGCTCTGATTTTCAGAAGCACCAAAGCTTTAATGATGTGCAACCCACAGCCAAGGCCGCAGATTGTACAACAGAGACAGAGAGGGACCAAGGCTGCTGGAAAGAATTTAAGTTGATCGGTTCAGTGGTGGATGTTTGATATAAATTGTGCTAATGGTTTTAATTTGTTTGAGTTTTGGATGAACACTGAATCATTTATAGAAGATAGTTTAAAAGCTACCGTGGCATAGTAATAAAGATTGTGTTGTGTCTGAAAGCTTGACAACAAATCTAAGGTTCAAATGTTTTTTTTTAATAAAAGTCGCATTTAACACCGATCCAGAACCAACATTCACAGGGTTTATGCACTGCAAACCTTAACGCATGTATGGAAGCAAATTCCTAAACACTTCAAATCATCATTTGCAGATGTTAGTGCTGACTAATTCAGTTTTAGCTAAAACTGTATTGTTTTTTTTAAAAAAAACAATTTGTTTTCATTTTGCATTAGAATTTTCCAGGATATATAGTTACAGGTGCATCTTGATAAATTAAAGTGTCATCAAAACATTTATGTCTGAGTACGGCATTCAAAATGGGACAGTTGTCAAATGACATCAAAGTGCTAAATTTAGAACAGCCTAGTGTGCATGTGCGGCAGCCATATTAGATTCATATTAATGCAGAGGAGTAGAGCTTAAATAGTTTAGTTTTGAATCAAACAGTGAACAGATCTGTCCTGAATGTTGCCTCAAGAGACATATTATGGCAAGAGCAAAGCAGTACTTCATTGGTATCTGTTGGAGTGACTCACAATATGATGATCATGACCATGTGAAGGGAGTTTATTTTCACTGATTTTCCAAAACCCCTAAGGATTACCAAGAATTGTCAGTGTTGGATTCAAGCTTGTAACTGAGAGGACTTTACTATGGAATCTGACCAAAGACACCTATGTGCTCTCCACATTCCGTCAGTGGTAAGGAGCCAACAATCAATGTCATTCAACAAGAATGAAAACATCATCATATAATCCATGTAGGGGTGTTAATGTGAGCTTCACTGTTGCATAGTCAACTAATTATGTCTGACTTTGGGCTTGTTTTACTCTAAAGTCGCTTGCAAGTTTGGTGAGTTGGCAGCTGCAATTTTATTTTTTTTTATGCTATGTTTTTGGAAGTGAAGTCACTTTTTTGGCCTTGGCTTTTTATCCGACAGAACCTTTTTGTGGTTATCGCACCATGCAACAAGAGCTATTAAGCAGGACTAATAGCGACCCCCCCCCCCCCCCCCCCCCCCCATCGTCCCTGATAACCATTTCACGAGCAGGAAAAGTCCCAGTGTGTATAAATTCCATGCTAACTACATGTATCAGTAACAATTAGAAGCAGCCTCTGTATTACAGTGTGGTGGATTGCTTGTTTGGCTTCTTTCGGGCTTGTTTTCGTGGCTCTAGTCGCTTGTTTCTCTCACAGGATCAGGGATCTTGTTTGTGTGTGTCTGTGGAGGTGTGAAGGTGAGATGGGATCTGAGTGTCTGATTATAGCGGGATGACTGACTGTAACTTTAGAAAATAAACCGTTTTTAAGTCTAATTTTGCCCTATAATAATTTAAAACACAGGCCTGTAATAATATTTTTTTCTTAGTATTAACAGAAATTATATGCTGATTCAGCGGGTTTCTTCCTGCAGTTTGATCCGTTGTGTGAGAGGTGAGGACAGCCTCTCCTACCTTTTTACTAATACTGCTTTCTTTCTGCTTATTTTGTGGCCTCTACATTTCAACCAATGTTTAAGCTGTTCTACTCTGGGTTTCTCAAGTGAAGCATGTTGAAATTAAGTTCCCGTGAAGCCGGCTTCTCCCAAAATGGTTGCTATTGCAGTTCTTGCCTTTCTAGTTTGTACTTAGCTAGTCTGAAAATCCAGGAAACTCTGGCTGTCACTGGGCAAATGTGACATCAACTCATACGCTATAGATGAATTTAGGCTTTACACCTACTAAAAATGCTTGCCTCTCCATACAAATAGCATCCACATGTAAGTCATAGCATACATATGTTGTATTTACGAAATTCATGATTTCAAAGCCTTGTCTAGCTGCTTACTGAAGTTTGACAATTTTATTGAAGGAGGGGGGTGAGGATACAGACAACTGAATCATACAGATAATTTAAAGACAGTTGCGCTGTTTTACAAATTGGACCAATTCATTTTGTTTCATTTAGTTTATTTAAAATCTTAATTATTTTGATGTCACCTTTAGTCAAGGAGTTCTTTTCATACAAGCATTTATACTTGAACCATGCGGCAGTGTGGAGAGGACCATCCCCAACTCTGCTGGTACCCAACGGCTGATGAGCTGAATGCTTTCTAATGTAGGTTTGAAAAGTCTACGGTCACAACTCTCCTCTGCTCCACAGTCACCTCCATGACTGCCACACTCTCGGCCCCATCCGAACCCATCATGTACCCATGATTTGTGAGGAAGATACATGCCTGTTCGTCAAGAGGCAGACGATCAGTGAGGCTACTGGCATCGAATGTGTGTCACTATGTTGCCTAAAAATATGCATAAACCAGCTGTCCCCCATCTTCACACAAATCTTCAGTAGATCACTGGACCTGTGTCAAGTTCTGTCCTGCTTCAAACACTCCATACTAATCCAGGTCCCCCCAAAACCTTCCATCTCTAGATTAAATGACTACAGATCTGTCACCCTGACATCTGTAGCAATAAATTCCTTTGAAAGACTGGTGTTGACCCAAATAAAAGCTGTTAAAAGTCCTATGTTGGAACTCCTGCAGGTTGCCTACAGGGCAAACAGGTTAGTGGAGTATGCAGTCAATTTAGGACTGCATTTCATTCCTCAAACACCTCGATGATCCTGGGACATATGCCAGGATCTTGTTTGTGCACTTCAGCTCAGTGTTCACATCCAGCACCCAGACGATTAGCACTGACGTCCCCCGAAAGTGTGTGCTCTTCTTTATCTACACACCAATGACTGCACCTCAGGAGACCCACCTGACAAACTCCTGAGGTTTGCTGACAACACAGCAATCATTGGCCTCATCTAGGATGGATCCACCTACAGATGGGAAGTTGATCTGCTGGCTCTCTGGTGCAGCCAGAACAACTTGGAGATTAGCATGGTCCAAACTGTGAAGATGATAATAGACTTTAGGCGGAGTGTCCCCACTCTGCCCCCCTTCACCATAGTCAAAAGCTCTGTCTACTTTAAAACCTTCAGGTGTTTGGGATCCACTATATCACAGGACTTACAGTGGAAGCCCGACACTGTCGCCATCATTAAAAAGGCCATGCAGAGGATGTACTCTGCCAGCTCAGGAAGCTCAACCAGCCTAAGGAGCTGCTGATACACTTCTACACAGCCTCTATCCAGGCTGTCCCCTGCTCATCCATCACTGTCTGGTTTGATCTGGTTGACCAAAAAGACAGGGCCAGATGCCACAGGCTGATTGTCTCCATGCTGCAATGTAGTAATTCATGCAAAAGGAACCCTACCCAAATGCAGAGGAACAAACATACTTTTGAGATGCCTCATACTTATGTTTTAAAGTACCATTTTTATTGATCTTGGGTAATATTATTTTTCCTAAGACATTGAAGTTTATATTTTCATTATCTGCAAGCCATAATCACTGTAAACCTCAGCCTGTCTGTGTACAATAGACAGTCAGGACTGCAGAAAAGATCATCAGCATCAAGAAACATCCAGGAAAACATCACTGCAGATCCATCTCTCCCTGGTCACAACCTGTTCTCACCGAATCCAATCGGTAATACCGAGGAGCAACTTTTCAATCCCATCCAGTGACATTTTTTCAAAAGTGACTGCTACTTTCTTCTGTGTTATTGGTCACTTCCCATGAAAGCACCAGTCATTCTGCAGTTATTGTCTTGAGGCAGTGGTGAGTGCTGCTGTGAGCCTCTTTACACTTCTTTTAGTGCTGTCTCACAGAGACAGCTGCTGCTGCCTTGTCTTGAAACCCGCCTGCTGTCAGAGCAAAGAGCAGAGTCTCTCTGTTCACTCATTGCAAATGTATCCTGAATTAGAAAGCGGGATAAAATAAAATGTTATAATATAGTTATTTTTTTTTCTCTGAAGATGTTGCACTAAAATAATTTCTTGGAATTTTTTTCTCACACAGCTTCAAACCCATATTCACCTCTTTTACTCTGTGTCCCTCTGATAACTGTTTTTTTTTTGGTAAAATATTGTTTCATGGGGTGTGGATTTAGGCATTGTATTAAAATTCATAAATTATTTTATAAGGTTCCTTTGTAGCTCTAAACATGTTTATATATTGAGAAATGAATATGCTAAATAGAAAGATTTAGAGATTTTATTATTAAATCAACATTTATGTTGATGTACCAAAAATAGGTACATTGAGTACCGATATCGATTCCCAGGTATTGGGTATCAGTACCGAATCAATTCAAATATGAAAGGTACCCATCCCTACGGGAGGCCCTTCCTGACACAACCCCCAACATTTACCCAGGCAACTGACCAACCAAAGTAGAATACAGAAGGGCAGATCTTCGAATCTGCATTCTGCTATCTGGTGAGTCAAAAAAACACCATTGTTCTCTATGTATGTATACTCAAGAGGTGTATTTTGTGCATCAAAGCATGATGCATTTTACACGTCTGTGCCACGAGCTCCATCATTCTCCTTTGAAGAAACATTTCAGCTTTGAAAATAATTGTTGAAAAGTAAACAACTCAGCATTATAGTTTTGACAGTGTAATTTTAATAATTTGCTGCTCAAAATTGACAGTGTTGCATTTAGTTAAGAACCACTTTTTGGCCCATTATCAGTCCTATCTGCAATTTTAAATAATGAAACATCAGAACAGAGTAGGAACTGGATAAAAAAAAAAAAAAAAAAAAAAAAACATTATCTAGAAATTAATATAAAGCTGGGCTGCAAAGTTTTATTAGTCTTTTTTGAAGGGTTTTATCCCCACATGTTCTCCCTGTCCATGAGTAGGTTTTCTCCAAATCCTTCAAGTTCTTCCCACTGTCCAGGACAATATTAATGTTATTTGAACTTGCCTGCCTAAATTGAACGTGGGGGTGTCCATCATTGTTTGTCCTATGTCTCTGTGTTGCCCATGTGATGGAGTAACTTGTGCCTGGGAAGGATGGATGATTATATTAAAGCTATAACTGTTGTGGGATGCATATTTGAGTACAATAACAAGCCATTTCTTTAGGTACAGTTGTTGGTACAAAGCACTAGCTCAAAGTAAGCACTTTAAGTGGTCAGTATGACTGGAGAAACATTATATAAGTTCAGTACATTTTACCATTTACCAATTGTTATTACAAAACTGCTGCATGGCACATACGCAGCATCAAGTAAACCCATTCAGGCACCAAATTTTCAGCAAGTTTAGACAACTTGCTCAACTGTTTAAGTGAACAGTTAGAATGTGAAAAATTGGGATTTTTTTTCAGTTTTGCTTTTGTGACACTAGTTGCCTTTAGTCACAGTTCTCAGGCAGGAAATAGACAGAGAGACATAAAGGGGAAAGACATGTAGCGAAGGTCTCAAGATGGGTAACTGAACCCTGGATGACCGCATCGAGGGCTAAGGACTTCTGAATGTGGAGTGCACATCCAAATTGAGGAGCAAAAGTTAAAATAAAAAAATTTGTCAAATTAGTCTAAGCTTCAACAAACTAGTGATATAGTCAGAAGTGAGAGCTGGCTTTCATAAACATTACAGGATGTTGGTAGCAGTGGTGGCTTAATGTCATGGGCTATATGTTCTTTTCATACTTACATGACCATATCTTTGTTAATTTCTATATTAGAGCAGCATGACCCACCATGTCACAGCTCACATAATCTCAACCTGGTATCTTGAGCGTGACAGTGAATTTAATGTATTCAAATTCACAGTCACAAGATTGTAGTCTAGAAGATCACGTCAATATTGACAAAAGATTCTGGAGAAATTTACCAATGAAATATTAAGTCCACGCATTAAAAATCATCCCAGTCCTTAAAGGAACATTGCTAACTCTACGTTAGCAGTGTTTCTAATGTTACGTATTATGAGATAACACAGGCTGTGAAAGTGAAAGACAGACAGTTACCAGGGAAATTAACCCAAGAACGTCTAGCATGCAAACACACGGACAATTATCTTCCCTGAAGCCACGTTCTCAGTCTAACAGTGACATTGATCCCGGAAGACAACATGGGGTAATTGACCAATCCTGAGCAGGCTTTGCTCATCTATAAAAGCTGATGGGGCCGAGAGTTGGACACTCTCTGGCGTCCGGAAATCTAACCGTCTCGCATTGTTGTATATGGGAGTACAGTACTGAAGCCGTAAACATCCCTCTGCCTTTTAAGAATAAATGTGTTAAAATATAGTTTCTACATTAAGAGTCTTTTTATTATTACAGAAGTCTACAAATTGAGAACACCAGCTGTTAAGAAAACAAGTTGAGACTAAATTTGTGACTAAACCTCTATTTTTATGCCCGAAATATTTAGGTTGAACGCCTAATTTTTGTCTTTGCTCCATATCTCAGCAGCACTTTCTTGTAATGATCATTACAGCATTTACCAAAGAACATAAAACTCTTGGATCAAGTCATTCTGTAATAACATGCTAGGAGATCATATCACATTAGGAAGTCACAACCACCACGATGGGATTGTAGCCTTTACAAAAGGCAACTTAGTTTCCAGTCCTTCAAATTTTGTTTGACCAAGACATTGTCATGATCTTGGCACTAGTGCTGGTCTGATTTGCCATTTAACACACCTGCACAGCTATGCCCCATTCTCATCAGCTTTCACCAGATCCACCTGCACCTCTGACTATATAACCAGCTCTAAGACCAGTCACTTGTGCCAGATTATTATGAGCCACCGGTGAGTTTAATCCAGCGTTTATGTAGCCTGCCTGCCTGTTTCTGACCTGTTTCTGCCTCCTGATTCTCTGAGCCTGCCTAACCTCTGTCAGACCTAACTGTTGTGCTGTCTGGATATCTGACCTGTTTCTGTGCCCTGATTCTGCCCCCGGATTCTGTTTTGGATTGTCTCTGGATTTCTGATCACCTGGCTCTGGACCTGCTCTCGGATTTTGGACTCTGGTTATTCCCCCTGACCATCCTGCCTGATCCTGCTATCAGGGTTCTGACCCTGTGCCTGTCCTTTGACCACTGATTACCTGCCGGCCCCAGAAGTAAGCTCCTTCAAGCTGCCCTGATCAGACTCTGGATCACATTGGGCTTCACCAGCGACGTCACCCGCCAACAGGAGCCTTCACTCACCTTCCCAGCCTTTTTCCGGATTGTGAGAAGGTTAGTGACCAAAGTTTCCGTGACTTTAACGTCTCCCGAAGCCTCTTGCTGGTCACTAACCTGCTGTCTCCAATTCCAGTGGTTCCGGTCCCATACGCCTCGACCTGCAGCTGTTTACATAAAATTGTTTTTTATCGCTATCTGATCTTGTCTGGCTGAATTCTGGCTCCTCTGTTTCCGGTCATTACAGACATAGCAGTTCACAGTTAAGATGGGGATATCAGGCCGCCATACTGCACCTAGAAACACAAGAAGCTGCCACGGTGATGAAAAATCTGCATTTAGTGTGCTTCTACATATGTTTTTAAGATCCTGACAAATATATTTTTTTTTACTCAGTCTTCATCTTGTGTGAAGGCAGACTAATGTGATTTATCTAATAAATTTGGAGTATTAGAAAATGGAAACAGAAGCACATATATCTGGCCTAAGCTACATTTACCATGCTGATGTATGGTAGAAAAAGTTTGATAAAAAGTTGTCAATTAGTAATGTATAGTCCATTAAGATCCAATCACAGGAGAGTAAAAGAATGAAAAGTGTTCTTGTCAGGATATTTTGCAGCCAAGCCACTGTTTTCCTATATCATACCATCAGCATGAAGCAGCATTCAACAGAATAGTAGGACATAAACACATTAGTATACTGCTGCATATTGTAATCTGTCCCTGACATTTCCTTCCCATTATTCTCTAATGCTGCATCCACAGCACAATGTCTGTGCATTTATCACTGGAAATTGGTGCAATTTATATTCATTTTGCACATTGACACAATAGCACAGTGTGGGAATGGATTCCCTACTTCAATGGAAACCGCACAGTGTGAACAAAATTGGTGAGACAAGATGGTTTAGGAGCTGTTTGAGCTGAAACAGGAGATGAGGGGTTTTAGGAAAAATTCTGTTTGTTTTCAATCTTATCTACAATTAATTTAGTTGCCTGAAGCTCATTAAATATATCTTAGATCTGTTTTACTGAAATATTATATTTTTTCTTCTTGCTCTCTGTGAAGATGGATACTTTTCTTTCTTCTCTCCTTTCTCCCCCCCATCCCCCATATCTGCCCTGCTTCTGCTTTTGCTTTTTATCAAACTTTTTGGAGCCTCTCTTTGCATATCTTCCGAATTGTATATTATAGATCTGGTCAGATGGTCTCTCAACGCAATTAATAAAATTTTCTCAGCGAGAAAACTGGGCCAAGGAGAACCCTTGTGCTCCGGGGGAAATTTGCAGCTGGACACACGGCGGACTTCTGAGAGGAGAATCGAGGATCACTTTTTTAGAGAAATTCCGAAAACATTGGCAGTTTTTGTCAAGTTTTTGTCAAGGCTGCCTGAACTATGTGAGTGGATATGTTATGTATTCAACACTCGGGATATTGTGTGAAACTGGATGCAATCCTTGCACAGAATCGCAGACCAGTTGCAGTTCTTGAACTCGCTGGTGGGATGGAATAGAAGTTGGAAGCTTGGCTTTGGCAGAATGATCGCACATTTGTCAGTTTGGACTCGCCATTGAGAAGACTTTAAGGCAGACAGAAAAAGTCAACCTGCCCCAAAACAATTGCTGTTATCCAAACTGGCTCCTCTGTGTCGGCCTTGAAAGGCTACTGCGACATCAGACCTACACTAATGCATACATGCACACACGCCGCCTTTTCTGTGTTTTTCCTTCACCTTCTTTCTTTATTTTCGCTGTAGCTCTTAGAGAAGTGGAACAAAACTTGTGTTAGATCAGAAACTACCAAGGACTTACTTGGTTTATTTTCATGTGTGTTCTATCTGGCAATGTGGTAATAGGAATTGTTGTCTTAATGCCAGAAAGAGCCCAACAGATTTTACTTTAACAAGTAGAGCCTTACTGCTTTCGCCGTAGTGCTCTGCTCGACTTGTATATGCTTTATTAGATTTTATGCAGGGACTATATCATGTTCAATGAACACTGAAACGGGAAGGTAACAGAAGAAGAAAAGGAGGGAAACAGATAAGACAAAATGCTAAAAGGGAAAAAAGGTGAAAGAGAAAGAGGAGAAGAAAGGTAGAGAGCAATATATCATCCTCGGAGTCCACTTCTTCACCTGCACCTGGGTCTCTGCTAAAACACACATGACTCTATGAACTCATGAGCAGTCTTCTGCAGAGGTTGACTGTATGCTAGTGAGGTCGTTTAGCAATTTTAGTCTGGTGTGTCGAGCAAGATACACAACAAAAAGTTGCAGGACATTGGCATTTAAGGATTCGAGTTTGAGACCACTGGTTTAAAATCACCTGCTTAGGTCAACAGGATGAAAGAACACTAAGCAAGGTAATTTCTGAAGCTGGATTTACCCACCTCTGGCTTATACTAGCGCTAACGTACTAAACAAATACATATTGTTTTGCTGCCTTCCAGTCGTACTAGAAGGAAAGAATTTAGGACATCCGAATGGGAAATTAGTAGTCGGGAAGTCAACAATAACCATACCTGACTTCAGGGTTCAAGATGGCTGCTACTGCATCAACATTTAAGTAAAACTTTGAGTGTTTTTAGCAGTTCTTCATTATTTATGTCAAATTCCATCAATTGTACACTGCTTTTCAGTGTTTATAAGACATGATGTATCAGCGCCCACACCAGTGAGTAGCATGGTAGCACTACCATAGACTAAAAGAAGGGAGAAGATCAAGGCAAAAACAATAAATGCAAGAGAGATAAAAAAAGGTGTTTGTGTGGACTGAAAATAATGCAGTCCACACAATTACAGCAGAAGAGCAAATGTGTTGATGTAAAATCCACAACAAAATGAAGCCAACGTCTGTCGATCTGATCTACAGATTACCTGAAACTGTTGTATGGCATATTGTTTTCTTTTTAATGTATTGCTACCACAAGATGGTAGTTGTGCCCAAAGTTATTTCCCAGCTGCTACAAAGATGATTGTACTGTCATCCTGCTGTGGAAAACACATTTAAACTTTGATGATAATTGTTCAACAAAAAGATAAACATTGAAAGCCTAAGACCACAGATGTTGTAAAGTTCTGTGCGGAAGTCCACCATAACCAAAAATTAATAACTTGTAAAACTGACATCTAGCAGTAACATAGGAAAGAAAAAAACTTCAGCATCATAATCCTACTATAACAAAGCATATCATATGAGAGCCAGCTGTATATTATGAACTCTGTTACCCAACAGCAGCCATAAGAAAAGGATATTTCAGTGTTTTGAAGAATGTGGTAATAAAGTTTTAATCGTAAGTTTTCCTATAGGGTCTGTAGATCTTCAATGTTTTTATTTGTAAATGTACAACAGTAACACATCATTGTAGCTATCCATCATTTGCTATATTCAAACAAGAAACAGATTATCACATATTAAACTATGTACAATTATGTACAAGTGTTAAAATATATGCTTGTGCAAGCAGCATATATTTTTCCTGGTTTCAGTTGCCAAGCAATGGCTCCTTCTTAAGCAGTGGTGTCGTACGTTGCATCGACAATAACTCTTTAAACTTGCTGCCTGGACTTTGACTGAAACTCTAAAATCTCTCCAGCTCTTAAGCCAGCTCTGAGTCTTCAAACAGATTTTCAAATAGAAAGTTTTGTATGAAGCTGATGACATTGAAATTATAATTGTCTAGTCAGAACAGAAAACCAGGGTCACACTGTCATGAAAGCAAGCTAAAAAGTGAGTGCTATATTGTATTTGTACTGTGTAGCTGGTAATTCAGCCTAAATGCTCTCTAATGTGGTCTGAATCATATCATTAATGAGTGTGGTGGAGAATTTTCTGAGCGCTGTTACAATCAAAGCGGGATGATTTGTTCTGCTTCGGCATATCAGACTAGCAGAGAAAAGAGGAAGAGGCAAGAAAGAAAGAAAGCTTTAAATACAGTGTTTGACTGTGACACCACTGCCGCTTTGACACCACCGCCCCTAGATAAATTTGCAAAGTGTGTTTCCATCAAACATGACCCTGCTGCACACCAATTATCCCTCCAGGACTGTATCATTTCAGTGGCCAGGGTCAACCCTGTCTGTCAGCCACTGTCTGTCCCCTGCTGACAGGAGCCGGGGGAATAGGAAAGCTTGTCTCCATCGGCAAGTAATCGTCTCTAGAGAGCATGCAGTCTGCAGTTTCAGAGGTCAGAGCATCCATAAACAGACACTGCTTGGCTGTTGGGGGCGAACATGGTGACTTGAAAGGTCTCTCGCTCTCTTAGTATGGTGTTTCCTTGTATGCGATTGAAATAGGTGAAGACGCTGAGGATTCAGAGCCGTTGTAAGCTAGACCTCTCAACATTTTTCTACCTCAGCAAACTAGTGTCTCTTGCTGAATGCACGCATAACAGCTATTATCCACAAATATGCTGAGTTTGTAGATGAAAGGTGATGCATGAAAGGAAAATTAGAAAGCAACAACTTTAGCTTTTTCAGGTAACTTTTTAGAGAAAATGGTTATTAACTTGCCCTGAAATATAAATTACATCCTTTAGGGACAGTGTAGTAAGAAATAGCAATTAGAATCAAAGTACCAAGACGGAAAGCTCTTGGCAATAATGTTACAATGGAAAACATGGTTGAGTTCACATTTTGGTAATCTGTGCAATGCTTAGAACAATAACAAAGCAAGGACTCTATAGTCATCCTTGCAAAAAGGAGACTAAAAGGGTCTATTTTTAAGTTTGATACACAACAACTATGTGGCCACTACACAAGTATGGCCGGTTTGTTAGCGTTACTAAACAAATGCATTTTGGAACAATACCCTTTGAATGGATGTGACCAAAGTAAAGATGTCAGCTCAAACACCTCATACCAATTGCCGATTGCCGTGGTCAGGAGCTAATGATTTTAAAATAAATCATTTGGATTATTGAACTGTTTGTTTCCCCGCTCCAACAGTCTCAGTCGTTTTGTCCTTGGGGAAGACACTTCACTCGAATCGCCTCTGTCAGTCTCGCCCAGGGCAGCTGTGGCTACTAACTTAGCTCACCACTGTCAGGGTGTGAATGTGTGTGTGGATGGGTGAATGACTGATTGTAGTGTGAAGCACTTTTTCGGACTTGTTAAAGCGCTACAGAAGTGCCAGCCATTTATCATTTACCATAAACTGTCCTTAAATCTGAACAAAATAAAAGTAATGTTGTTTGGAAATAGTAGACCAAATATGTTGCTCAAACTACGTAAAAATTAGGTGAATATTGAAATGGTACATGAAAATAAATGTATTGATATTATAGCTGAAAAACTGGAGCTACCTGTTCCATTTACTGTAAATACATGTGGGAAAACAATTACAAACACAATAATCATTAATAAGACTTCAAAAAGTAGCAATAAGAATTATTAAAAAAGCTGGGTACCTAGAACACACTAACCAACTATTTATAAAATCAAAATTATTAAAATTGTCAGGTGTAGTTGATCTGAAAACAGTACTAATTATGCTCAAGGCCAAAAATAACCAGCTACCACAAACCATTCAAAAACTACTTAAGAAAAGAGAATGAGCTTACAAGTTAAGAGGTCTAAATCAATATCAATCACCCATTATCAGAACAAGTAAAACGTCTATGTGTGGTGATACATTGAAACAACCTAATTGTGGAGCTCAGGCGAAATCCCAAATATTGAAATAAAAAGTCTGTTTCCAGCCACATGAAACAACATGTTAAATACAAACCAGTTTGTTAAATGTTTTACTGCCTCTGCACTGTAATAGCTACAATAGGCTAGAACAATACATCATTCAATATAGAAATATCTGTACATGTTGGATTAATGCAACATAGTACATATTTTACTTATTGCAAGTTTTATAGTGCTCAAACTGAAATTAAATTAACTTATTGTGTTGTCTCATTAAGTTATACTTCGTCTCCAAAAGTTCTGATTGTGTATTGGACATTCAAGGCTTATAGGTCATTGTAGGCTGGGCAATATGTAATAAAATTAATAACATGACATAGTTTGGATTGTAACACAAATGGTAACACATTCTATTGCAGTATTTAAAATTGATTATTTATGGCGATGCAAGGTTTAATGGTAGAGCAGGTGCCTAACATATAGAAGCCAGTCCTAATCGCACCCATCAGAGGTTTAATAATCGGTCTTGAGACCGGCCTTTGTTGTATCCTTCTTTTTATCATGCTTTATTCTAATCATGTTTATATTTGAAACTGTTTCTGAAGCACATTTTTATTTTCAAGAAGCATATTAAGAATAAACTTACTATGATAGTCATTTTAGGCATTGTACATGAAATAAAGCATGATTAATCGAATAAACTGAAAATGACTCTTGAATGGCCTTTCCCAAGACTGTGTTAATCCTCGTTGCTTTTGCACCTTTTATCACAAGACTTTTTCTTTCATTTAAATTTTCCATTGAATTGTTTACACATTGAATTGTTTACACACTCCTTCAACTGTCTGCTTATTTAGCAATTACCTTTAGCGACTCGCCATCCTTATGGAGAATGACACTGGCTGTCTGCCGGACAGCTGTCACCTCAGAAGTTTTCTTCATGGTAGTATAAGTGGGCCAGACAAAACATAATTTATTCTGCCACCCTCACACACACACACACACACACACATATCTCTCATACACATATATTCTTCTCACATATACATGTATGTTCCCTCTCATATACATATATTTTCTCTCTCAAATTCGTATGATTTACCTCTCACATTCATATGTACTTCTCACACATGCATACATCCTCCTCACACATACATACATTCTCCTCACACAGGCATACATGCTACTCACACATCCATGCATTCAAGATCAATGCTGCAGACAATTGCAGATATGATTTAATTATCTTCATATAACTAAATCAGTTAACATAGATAATCACAACAAAACATGAGCATTTATTCCAATTACAAAAGCAATTGGAATAAAGGGCCAGTCGGAATAAGAATGTGTCACGTGAACACAGCAATCGGAATATTGTGATTGGATTAAGCTCAATCAGAATCAAATTGTAATCCCAATCAAAGGGCTGGTTTATGCTGATTGACAATCCAATTGACATGCATGCAAATGCTTGTCAGGACAAAGTTATTTTGAATGTGGCAAACTGACCTTAGTGCACATGTGTGCCCCACGTCAAGGCAAAGTGTTTCTGATTTAAGTGGCGGAAAAATGTCGGAAAAACAAAACTGTCTCTGCTCCAGATGCATCCTTTCTATTCGAAACATTGAAAGAGCTCAAAATTATTGTTTTTTTTCTGTAATTTTTTTAACCGTAATTACAACCTGGTGCAAGCCTGGGCGGTTGGAAGACAAACAAACTCATACTCTACTGCTTTGTTTGCTATTTTTTTGTTGTTCATCAAAGATGGAAGCTCTTCTTCTTCTGTTTTTTTTAGGGAAATTTGATCACACAGAATATGAGAGTAGTTCTATTCTAAATAAAGTTCAGAATGTGAGGGTGTATGTGAGGGTGGCAGAATACATTATGGCTTGTACGACCCCTTGTATGTTTGTGTGAGGATTTAATGGCATTGTTTTGTCCTAATCTGAAACAGTTTTGCCGTGTCTGTTTGATGTTATCCAATGAACAGAGCTGGTCATCATTATACTTTGAGGAAAGTATTGTGTCAAGACAGATTCTTTAAAAATATATATATAGAAAATGAAGAAAGTTTGTTGTGGAAAATCTGGAAACTGAACTTTTACTTCAGTTTAAGCTTCTTCTTATTGAGCCTCACAAACAGTATCCAAAAACACTTTGAAAACGCTAATTATGGCCCACCAGAGGAATAAAAGTGCACCCACACAGCAGAGAAAGGATCAAAGAGCTTATTTGCCAAGCAGTCAGCATTGCTTCAACAGCCTTACTGGAGGTAAGAAGATCAACAGAGTGCTGCAAGTCACGCAGCTCAAATGATGTGGCGCCTCCTTGAATGGGTAAGTAGCAGTTCATGGTTGAACCATTATGGTGCTGAAGGGCCGCTGGGTGATTACAGGCTGTTGCCCCAGCCGTGGGCTGTTGAGCCTCGTTAATACAGCTCTGAAGGTGGGCTAATTGGCGCTTAATTACTGTAGTCGGCCCAACAACAGTCAGCACAAACAGCTGCACGCAGCAAAGAAACAAAACAGAGGAACAAAGAAAAACACAGGGATAAATTAGTAACCAGAGACACCGAGCTGAGCCGCTTGTTCTGTAATTGCAAGCGGAAGCTGGAGGAAGGAGAACACTCTACGGCAGCTCGTCGGGACAAATGGTGAGGATGTGAATTATAGATTTCCACAAGCTCCCTCTGTATTGGGTTCTTTAGAAACTCTGCTGCTCATGAAATGTTAAGCGGACAGATGGCAACAAAGCAGCACATAGCAAACCGGGGAGAGAGAATCCGCAAGAAGTGGAGCAGTTTGACTGTGCGGGCATCCAGTGGAGGAACGTGGAGCGTTTAGAGTGGCCCCGAATGTCATTACAGCAGACCCGCCGAGTTTCTAACAGGACACATTTGCTTTCCTCTTTTCTTTCTATTACCGCACTCAGACATATTTGATCAGGCGGGGTAATCTGTGGCCAACATTTTATTTGACCAAAATGAGAGCAGCAAACCAGAGAAGAAGAGCTGCGTTGCTGCACTTGTTGACGAGTGTTTTGATTTAGCTATTTATGGGCTTTAATAGTGCAGCTCTGCAGAGGAAACATAAAAACAGAGTGGCAGTTAAATCTTTTTCTCCACGCATCAGGGAATAATAATAATAAAGAATAAAGAAACACCCAATGCAGGAGTGTTTATTCATCATTGGTCAGGATATTTGTATTAACACTGTAATGTAAATGGCAGTCTAATTGCCTGCATGCTCTGACAATTCTCAAAAGTGCAGGCAACTAAGGGTCACGCAGCATTACATGTGGTTACAGCTCCTATGGCAACCATTCAGTGCCGAGAACATGCTGCTGCATTCACTGTAATGAGAAATCCATTTGTGGACAAGGCAACAACACAGCCTTCAATTACTGCCAGCATACTTCCAATCTAACCAATGTACATTTTTCCTGCAGCAGCCACCACCGAGTCATCCCTTTGCTGTCCCTCACCTCATATTAGCTCCGCAGTATTATTTTTGACAAGCCTGCCTTTGAATCACATTAAAGACTTCCAAGATTATTATTACAAATGTAAAATTACATCAGCTCATCCCCTGGCTGCTGGCAATGCAATGCGCACTGATCACTACGTTCTCAAGAGCATCTTCCTCTGGATTAGAGGTGCCACTGTTCATAAACTCATCAAAGCAGAGTGAGCGTGGAGCCTCTCAAAGATAATGAAAATGTGCCGACAATAACGGCAAAGATTAGAAACGGGACCGCGAGAGAGAGGAGGAGGAAGAAATAGATGATGGTGGACGGAAAGAGGAAGCTGGAAAGAGAAAGATGACCAGGATAGATGTTGATGGCAATCATTTCTCGAGTGATCTGGATGACATGCTCACAGCAGAATGAAAAGCAGTGATTTTATGATTCCGATTCCTCCTCAGGTGAAGTCAAAGCATAACGATCTAGGCCTAATGATCTAGGCCGAAATATTTAGACAAGAGACCAGATTCTGCAAAGAAGTTATGATGCTGATAATAACCTTAATGAAACTTTTATGATTTTGAAACATCATAGCTTTGGTGTGATCGCATAAAGCTCTCGTTGACACAACACTTTCCACCTGTGTATTCAAGGTGTTTGCACAACTTCCTATCTGTGGTATAGTCGAGTCTTTGGGTGTGAGTTAATTGAAAGTGTGAATGCTCTGATCCTAAATCCAGAGGCATTGTCCTGCATTCTTATAATTAGCCACTGTTGCAATACAGCTGTGTCGCAAGCAGATTATTAAGTTTTGCAAAAGCCTGCAAATTGTCTACAGATTTAGATATGTGTAATGAACTTGAGGAAAAAATAAAACCCGAATAACAAAACTGGCCTAAATGGTCGACAATTGCTTAAGCAAATTTTAGGGCTAAGAAAGTGTTGTATGACTTCAGGTCCGTGATAACTTTAGGATTGGAGACTTCTTTTTGCATCTTGTGGTGTGCTTTTAAGGTGATCTTCTTTGGAAGGCTGTTTGTGGGTATGTTTGCATTCATTTAAATATACTCCAAAGGACTGTTTTCTGCAGAGTGGAACGGCTGATTTTAAATTAGTTTGAGGCCCTTATGAATCCACTATGAGACTAACATTGTTAGCACTTATAGTTGAAATAAATGTGGTCATGTACTTATTTGTTCCACAACAAAAACTGCCTTTTTTTCATTAAGTTTTATGGGTTTTTAAAGGGTCTTCTTTGATTGTTTATTTTTGTATATTGACTTACGTTTTCAATGGTATTTAAAATTATTTTTAAAATACATACATACAAATATTGGAAAAACACAGGCTTTCACAAAGCATGAGCTAGAACAGGGGTCGGGAACCTTTTTGACTCAGAGAGCCATGAAAGCAAAATATCTGGAAATTTATTTCAGTAAGAGCCAATAGGGTAGTTCACGTGTGACGTCACGCACGACGTCCACGCTACTTCCGGGTTCCGCTTGTATGCAAAAAACGGGACTGTTTTGGCATTCTATCATTACAAAACGGGTGAATTAGAGCGTGCTTTTAGTTAGTTTATTTTCGAAATGTAAACAGTGCCTACGACTTGTTGTGCTCCCGGTTGCATACAGAGGCATTCCAATTCGTTGGATGTACGTTTATGTCGTTTACCGAAGAAAGACAAAAGAAATGGATATTTTCAATGAAGAAGGACCCAGGCATATCGACTGGGGGAGCCATCATACCCCGACAGAATGTGCAGTCTACACTTCATCTCCGGTAAATACAACTTAATTTTGCACTGGTCACTGGTGGCGATCGCTAGACGGGGCCGGGACAAATGGAGTCGCCGTCTGCAGCAGCAGCAGCAGCAGCAGACGGCGGCTGCATTACGCCCTTGTTCACGCGCGCTAGTACGTCTGTGTTTACGCTGCAACGTCGCCGACACCTCCACCCACTTTAATAAGACAAAAACACCAAAATAATCCTCTGTGAACAATTTTTTTAACCTACCGGGCTGGTCTTCCTCTCTGCTGAGGAGCGGTCTGTGTCTGTGAACATTCATCCATTCATCCATCCATTTTCTGACCCGCTTAATCCCTCATGGGGTCGCGGGAGTTGCTGGTGCCTATGTCCTGATATCAACCATCAACTTACTCTTAAAACGATCTTGTGATACGTTATCTAAAGAAGAGAAATACGTTGAGAACTCGTCGTTTCCTTTGTTTGCGTCCGCCATTGTGTTCGCCTTCTGCCTTCCAGTCCGGCGCGCATGCGCGAAAAACCCGGATGAAAACAATAGCGGTCATATTTTGTTTTATCTGCGAGCCAGATGAAATTATCAAAAGAGCCACAACTGGCTCGCGAGCCATAGGTTCCCGACCCCTGAGCTAGAAGATTGGATGTGTGGTTGCAGATATTGTGTTAATTATTTCAGTTTTGATAACTTGAAACAAAGAACATTGCATATCAACCTCTGCTGGGCATCTGTGATTGGGCCTCCAACAGACTGGAAGGAATGGTCCAACATGCAAGTTTCAAAAAAGTATCTTGATCTGTAAAATACTAATTACACAGTTTGACCTTAAACCTTTAAATGGTAGAATATTGAGATTATGTAAAAAAAAAATTGATAAAATTGAACTTGTTTGGTTATACTTGGTGTTGCAATAGACTGGCGACCTGTCCAGGGTGTACCCCACCTCTCGCCCATTGACAGCTGGAGATGAGCACCAGCACCCCTCGCAAATCCACAAGGGACAGACGTGTTAGAAAATGGACGGATGGATGGTTACATTTATTTCTGTGGAGGCCTGAACTGTCTTTTAGCGTCTGCGCTGCTGCTCTTGGTGTTTTTCCAGCCGTCCCTTGTGATGTATGCAACCCTCTTACAAAAAAGGGGACGCACACAACCTGCGGTAATGACAGAAAAACCTACCCACCCAACAGGCGCTGCATCATTGGCTTTGGCAGGTGACACTATTAGTGAAGCCAAGAACTATAGCCATGCAAGAGGAGTCATGCTGTCCTGCACTTGTGTACAAACACTTTAAACAGTACATGAAATACAAACATATGGCCTCCAAGCAAAAGTTAAATGAAAAGACATAGAGAAAATGAAATTGTCTTCTACCATCTAAAAAAGAATACATTTTTTAAAATGTATTGATCTTTAAATATAGTCGACACAATGGGAAAACCAACTACGATTTGCAATCGCTATATTGTGTGGGACCTGGTACACTGGGATCAAAAGTCAAATTTATAACACATATTTCTAGCGCAAGTAAGGACAACGTTTCGAAGGCAGATCAAGAGTGATATATGTTTCCATCTCCACAATACCAAAACTCCCTTCAAATAGATTAAAGCAAACAAGTGTGGTTTTAATTTCTAATGAGGAAAAGCAGTTTTTGCTTCAAATGTGTTTGGCATTTAGACAGATATTCAGTTCATGACAGAAGCAAGAAAATACAAAAACATCTGAAAGATTTTTCTCCTTTTTTATCATTTTCTTCTTTGGAGAAAAAACAACACATTTCATTAGGATAAGCATTTTAACTGGAACAGTTTAAAGTAAATAAAAAAAAAATGGTGCTCTTAAATTTGGCAGATTTTCACACGAGCTCCTTTCTAGAGTGTCAACCACCTGCTACTTGCTGTCTACAGGCAGAAGTGAGCGGTTCATGCATTGAGCATGAATCGACTGCTTCAACTCCGCAAGAAGACAAAACAAACTCATTACCGTGAGCTCAATAAAACAACACTGTCCACTCGTCAGGCTCATTTCTGTGTGATGATAGTGAAGGCGCGGGCCAAGACGGTGAGAGAGGCTGCTGCTTTGTCTCCTTTCATTTCTCCAGACAGAATTTAGAAAAACGAGGGAGAGATCAGTGAAAAGAGAAAAGAGACACTCAGTACAGGATAGTCCCAGCCATTAACTGCTGGCTGATTGCTTTGTGCAAAAGGTGCCTGAAGAGCAAGGGGAAGGAAATTAGGGAATAATGGGAGGGAGTAATGAAAGAGGATGAAAACTGGCAGCGCTGTTCAACAGGCGCAGCTAAGAGAGGGGAAAAAAGGAGAAAACCTCTGGATGAGACATTTAGCTGCAGCGGTGGAGTCCAGATGTTGTTCAGATGTTCAAATAATTACCCTCAAAAATCTTCTTTATCACCAGAATAAATGCAAATAAAATGTGACTTAAGGTTCACAGGTTTTCCTCTCACCTGCTGTCAGAGCTGGACAGGTATTCGGGTATGTGCCCGACATTTATATATTTTTTTAATCTTAACCGAACAGCTCATAAACATTTATTTTCTCAGGTTTCTGACATTGGGCTGGCCCAAACAAATACTTGCCACCTGGTTTATTTTCAACCCATTTGACCTAGCTCATGCTGACTTGTGCAGAAGCTAAATCGCATAGGATGGTTTTGGGGAATGTAGTTGCTTGCTTTGTAGAGAAATCTGTGTTATTGCAAGCCACAAACACGTTTCAAAACTGGAACTTTGTAAATTACTCTGAAAACTTTCTTTGATTGAGAAGTATGTCAATGTGTATGCATAGGGAGAGTTAGCTTTACAAAGAGCTTTCTTTTCAAATTGCTTTTTTCCAGAACACATTCTTGTCCCCACAATTCTGAGGGTGGGGCTTTCCCTGTAGGGTGGGGCAAAGATGGATTTCTATTGGTCAGCATGGACACAAACTGAGAAGCATTTCTATTTGTCTACACTAGCCTGCATAAACACTGGCTGGATAATACATAACGAGACTTAAGAGAAGACCAGTGCTATTTCTCAATGATCAAGTATGCATTGATACCTAATTTAAAAGTGGAAAAGAAGATGAGGAGACAGAGGAGTAGACGCTGGCCGCACATGTGGGTGAAGAGGACTGCTGGGTGCTTTAGGCAATCTGGATCCAAACATGGAAACCTGTCTGCATAAAACAATGAAAACTAGAAAACTGATAAAAAGTTCACACTTCACTAAGTTAAGTTTGCTTAAAAAGCAGGTCTTAGGGAAATGTTTACCTTTAATGTACAAGGAAAAATAAAAGTGCTCTGTTTGATTATTAAGTGGTCTACATTATCTTAAAATGTCAAACATGTCAAGGGAAAAATTGTAGATATATTTATATTCTGCTACTTGCCATTTTTTTCACCACATATACTTCATATCTAACTTTCAGGTGCTCCAAACACATTACAAGTAGCAGAAAATGACGGAGTGACTTCCTGAGATCAGGTTGTGGTTCGTTGGAAAAACACACTCTAACCACCCACTGAGCATCCAGAGCCACAGAAGCCTGTCAGCGGAGATGTGCTGCTCCGAAAACTCCTGAGCAAACTTAAAAGGAAGCTTATTATTGATGAACTGCATTGGTGGAGTTATTTTTCTCAGCTAAAAATATCTTAAAACTACTTTTTTTTGCAAATTAATATTGGTATAACAGCAAACCCTTTCTGCACTCACCTATCCATGTACAGCTGCTGGAGGCACAAAGGAAGACCTTGTTGGCTCAAGTCCGCAGAAAGATGCATCAATGCATCCTCTTCATTCTACTTTTCAGAGGAAAGGTAGAATGAAGTTTGGAGATAAGAAACAAAGAGAATGTAAAATGTAAAAAGCAATTTGAAAAGAATACAATTCATAAAACTGTCTCCAAAAAACTAATGATTTTAAGAAACAAAATCTAAACAAAACAGCAAACCGTAAAAATGTATAACCTTTTCATACACACTGTAAATTACACTCAAACCCTTTTTCTGTCATTTGGAAGTTTTTTCAGTGTTCCACACTTTTTTGCTTGCAATAATCTATGTTTGTTCCATTAGAATATAGAATATCAATTTGTACCTCTTTCACTTAAACAATAAATGGCCAGTTGGTTAATAGTATTAACATTTTTACATGTATTTGCTGTTGCAACTAATGTCACTTGCTTTGCTATATTTATGTACTGTGTTGCAGTACCCTTTGTCTAACACATATTTCTCCAGTGGGAGGCTAATAAAGAAACATTGAACCTTTAAACCTGATTACTACAACAGTAATCTAATTCATTATCTTTATAATGCTACTATCTGAAAGAAACAAAGTCAAATGTGATTCAACACAGTTGGAGCAAAAAACTCCTAAAGTTGCTGTAATATAACAATTAGAGCCAATACATAAACTGGTCATAGTTATTATTTTCTATCTGCAACTTATACAACCTCAGCTTTGAGAAAAGTTATTATCTTGCAATGGCTCTTTTTTTGTGTCTTTTTCTAGGTCTGCAATTAGATATTTCTCCCTTTGGTGCTTTGGTAGTAAAATGTAGGCTTTCATGGTTTGCCAATTTTTTCTTCATTGGGTTTTGTTCTTTAAATTCTCTTTTTCTGAAAAGGGAGGTACTGCAAAATTTGGGATGTAGTTTGTGGAGGTAAATTATGATAGACTAACACAAAGTAGCACCTAATGGTTAAGAGGAAGAATAATGACACCTTGTTTTCAACTACTTCCTCTGTATTGTTTTATTTTCTTTCATCATGTTCTGTTCATGTATACAGCACTTTGAATTTTCTTGTTACTGACATTGAAAATACAAATAAAGTTGGCCCTCAGCAAACACTGAGAAGTTTGATGTGCTGACTGAGCCATTCTAACCCAGCATGCTTTCATTTAAACTATTCCTTTGTAGTTCTGGCTGTATTTTTCAGGGCGGCTGGAAAGCAAACCTCTGCACCAGTCTCAAGTCTTTTGTACCTTTTGGAACAAGTTTTCTTCCAGGTTGGCCCTGTATTTAGCTCCATGTGAACATTTTCGAATTAAAGTTCATTGCTACAACATTTAATCAAAACAATTAATTTTTCAAAAATAATAAATCCACAGAACATCTAGAGTGATGCAGAGAAAAATTATAAATTTTGGTGGAAAATAAATATATAGTATATAAATAATTGTCTTTTATTAATTTTAACTGGTCCTTAATATAAAAATATTTAGATCTGGTTTTGATAAAAATGGTAGGTTGAAGTCACGTGAGACGGTACTCAGTCATTTCCAGATCATATTATGTCCATGATAGCGCTGAGAAATGGCTTCTTCTTTAGGTTACATTCCTCAGATTGAAGCATTCCAAAAAAAGAAGCACAACAAGGGTGAACATCGATCAAGCTTTGAGTGTTGGTGCCGACTTAAGGAAGCAAAGGGGCACAGATGCCACGCTGAGGGTACTGCTTTCCTTCTGGACAGGTAAGTATTTGCTAACCAAAGGACCTGGCAAATGGCTGGCAAACAATACAACTGAAGGTTGGAACGACAACAGGTGCACGAAAATATGCCACCAACTCGCCGGGCGAAGTTAAACTTGTAGCTATCTGCATTAAGATGCAGGATTATGAGGCTTGCAAAATCTCAATAAACAAAAGCTAAAATCTTATCTTTGCAGCAATCATTTGCTGTTGATCTTACTTGGATCTTCATATGGTCAAACATTTGAATGCCAATGACACACTTCCATATAGACGCTCAACAGAAATAAGTTTCAACCGTGGAGATGTGACAATCAAGAGATACATAAAAATAATGTATAATACAGCTACAGGAGGGAGTTTGGAGAAAACCGTGGACTTAGCCTCAAATTTTGAACAAGCACACCTTTCTGGCTCCTCCCCCTTACCGTCTGCTGCACTGTGCGGGGGAGGGGGTGTGAGCAGTGTGTAAACAAGAGTGATTCACTCTGCTGTCAACCAATCAGAGCCAGACACTCCTCCTGGCTATGACTGCTTGTTTTTTACCGGGAGTGGTGTATTTCTGCAAACAGCAGTACAACCACTGGGAAGAGCCAGAGAAGCTGTATTTTTACTGTCAGGACATAGTGACAGTTTTAGCAAATGTAAAAAAATACATTTATACAAAAGTTTCCAGCTGCAGCTTTAAACCATTTGCCCATCAATCCTGATCAGTTTCTCTATTGCTGTAAAAGAAAAGCATTCCCACAAGAGGATGCTACCGCTATGATCAAACCCTGAATGGATGCAGGTGTGTTGCGTAAATTAGCCGATTAGGGTGTGACACCATGAGTTTCCAATTTATAACTTTTTCACAGGATTAAATTTCTCAGACAAAGCATTTTGGGTGTTCGTTTTCTGTAAGCCTTAATCATCAAAAGTACTTAGTTTGATCTATCTATACTTATCAAGATTCTAAACACCACCAGTATGATTATGCTGATTCCTTTTCTGTCCAATACATACTTTTCATTTTGAATTATCTGCTTTTGCACATTTACATGTGCACAATGTTCATCATGATAAGCATTTAAACTGATTGGCTAAGACTCAATCAGATATACTAGGTTCAAGTTAAAACAGACGGAAATAAATATTGTGGAAAAGCTTGTGAGAAAAGCTTTTTTCACACAATTAACATTACATAAATTAATACGCCATGTGACTGCGGACACTGAGGTCTTCACAAATTAACCTCCAGTGGGATCTACCTTAGATACGTGGGATCAGTTTTGAAGGTTTGAAAGAACCACTTTTGGTGTGTCCCATTAATCTCAGAAAGAGAACTCTGCTGTAGGACTAGAGTCCAGGTTGTATCAGGCCTCTGACCCATAGACCACTAGAGATAGGCATCAGCTCAAGGCACAGCAATACTTAAAGTATTAAACAAAAATATAAAATAGATGGGTGGATGTAGCCATACTTAAGACTATGTTCTAGTTTACAGTAATTGCTAAAAAAAAAAGAATTGATAAAATAACAGATTTGTTTTTTTTTGCCAACTGTATCCCAACAGTCATGTTTTTGGACTTTTGAAAGAAGACAGAGTTCCTGGAGGTAACCCACATTTTATTATTAGTGTTCGTATTATTATTGTCCAAAGATATACAATGCAAGGGGTGTTTGAAATGTAATGGAATAATGTCAGGTCTATAGATAGTGTACTAATAAGGGAGTACCTAAATGTATTTTAAATTACTTCCAACTGGAATAATAACTGAATGCGAGATAACAACAACACATGATTTTAAAAAAAAAAAAAACATGCTGGAATTTATTTTTTGTATTGACTGAATATTTCAGCTCTAATTTATTTTTCCATTTTTGTCCAAAAAGCTGAATTATTGCATATTGAATTATACTGAATTGTCATTCATGAAGGCTGTTTTTTTTTTTTTTTTTTTTTGTAATAGCTGCACTTCCCTCCCCCCTCAGGTTTAAATTAGCATCCCATCTCCTGCACTCCAGCGTGTGATAACACATCTGATCTGAGCCGGCGTGGAGTCGGAATACTAAATGTGTTAGTCTGTGTGTCGCTTGGGGGAACAGCAGAGAGCTGCCAACCCATGCCAGGTAATCTCTCACCTCCCTCCTCCCCTTTCCTTCCCTCTCATCTCCTCAGATGCTTCAAACACTTTACAAAAATGGTCATTCTAACCATTTACGCTTTTAATGAGCTCTGAAAAGCCCCAATTTCACAGAGAGGGCAAGAAAATTCTTCACGGGTCATATTTTCCCCCTATCTGTTTGACAATGCACGTAAAGTATTGCTGTTGATGCAATCATAAAAGAGCAACACGAGGAGGCTGTTGTTTTTCAGTATTGTGTTCATTATGCTGAGAAAATATTATAGAAAAACAGAAATTAGAGAAGAGCACCTCTACTCTGTACTTCTGTTTCTGCAGCATTGCAGGGCAGCACGTGCACAAGCTAATGAACGACTTATTTTGCTTCATGATCCTTGAGATTAAACCTTCATGAGGCCAGCTCCTTTTGTGACTTTGCATTAATATTGATTTATGTTATGACATAATAAATGTGGGGCTCTAAATAAAGTTAAATCATTTAAAGAGGGCATAACTGACATAACCCTGTGAACAAACTTTAAGGGTTTAATTCAAATGACAGAAAAATGAGGGTTTATTTTATACCAGTTAAAAAACAACTTCTAAGAAAAAACTAAACAAAAAAAACCCCACTGATTAGGCAAATGTTTTGTTTTTTAAGGTTCTCATGTTCAAGACCACAAAAAACTAATGTGTGAATACAGTCTTAGTAAATGTTATAAAAAGTACTGATTAGACTGGGCAAATGTGCCAATTATAAGATGGAGGCTTCAGAGCATTGGTGTTCAATGTCATTCCTCAAGGGCCGGTGTCCTGCCTCTTTTAGATTTGGCATGACTCAAAAGAATGGTTCATCAACATGCCTCTGGGGACCTTGATTGCATGCTGAAGGTGTAATTCAGCCATTTGAATCAACCGTGTTGTGCAGCGAGACATCCAAAGCATGCAGGATGCTGGCCCTTGAGGACTGGAGCAGGACACCACAGCTAAAGGATGGTGTGATTCTGTAAAACTGTGGGAACCTGAGGCAAGTTTGTGAGAGAAGTGAGAATTCTATCTGCAATTGACAATGATGACATCTCTCAGGATTAAATGACTCTCATACAACTCAACAAGAAACCACTGACGGCAGATAAGGATGATATATTATCCAAAAATCAAACCAATGCTCAGCTCCAAGGAATGCAACTTCTGGACTTTTTTTTATCAAATCAGTTTCGCATTGGAAGTGATTGATGATGGATTGTTTTAGATGCCAGAGATTTGCTTCAGAATATGAATGGTCATTGCAGCGTGTTTGTCTTCAGGGGAGTCATAGTAGGCACCCCAACAGAGCATGTTTGGTCATAATTGTGTGTTTTTTGTTTTTCTTTGTTTCACAAAACCAAATTTTTAGGATGTGTTTTTTTTGGTGTTTGCACAATGAGGGGCTTGTGTGCATGGGTGGATTAGTTGTGGAGAAAATTAGGCAGGATTGGCTAGATTTACCATTTATCCAGGAAATGACCTCATGTACTGGCAGCCATCTGGATAAGTGTTTGCAATGCTCTGTGTGGCATGGCCGCTCTGTTTAAAGCTTTGTCTACAATCAATAGTAACACACCATGCAGTTTATGCAGTTCATTTACCAATAAAAATGCCCCATCCTTAGTCTTCCTTCGTTTATTTTTGGACGCAAAACAAAAAGCCCTTCTTTCACATCATTGTCTGGCCTGCTGAAAATAAAGGAAGGATAGACGACCAGGGCCTGGTTCCACACAGAACCCCCCCCCCCCCCCCCTCATCTAAATCCTGCTGATAAAGTCATAAAAATAAAGATTGTGTTACCTCCACCACAGCAAGGCTGAAACTGAAGGTGCAGTTCCAGAAACCTCCCAGATACATAGGGAAATAAGTATTTGACCCCATGCTGATTTTCTAAGTTTAAATGAATGGTCCATAACAGTCATAGTAAGTTCATTTTGACAGAAGGATAGAATATCAATCATACTTTGCTGTAACAGGTCATGTAAGCCATGAATCACACTAACCATCCTTTTATAATGCACAGCCAAATTTATAAAAAAATGAAAAGGCCTCTTCTAAAATTATAAAAAAAAAGTTGGTTTGTTTTCCTATGCTGAGAAGCAGTTGTCTTTTTAAACTCAATAATGGATTAAAAAAAAAAAGTTTGTAGGGCAGACATTTTATTAATGGACAGCTAAGAACATCATCTGCGGGAACTCTTAGGAAAAGCAAATAAGCTGTTTGATTCACAAAATGCACTTCTTGGAAAAGATGAAGCCATTATGTGAGCCGGATGAGTCTGAATGCGGGGAGGTGGAGGGGAAGGAGGGTGGTGGGGGAGTTAAGGTCGAAGCAGGAAGAGTGTCGATATCACAGCAGCAATTACTGCTTTATAAATGGGCCTGTTGTCGCTGTGAATGAGCAGCTCCATCAATCTGTCCTGACAGCACGCTCCTTAGCCCGTCACTCCTGCTTCTGCTCGCAATCTGTAGATTTCAACTTAGCTCAGAAATTGATAATCCGATTCAGACATAACTTGGTTAGCCACTGAATGTGCTGCAGGAGGAGGCGAAGGAGGAGGGGGAGGATGCCTGCTCAGCTCAAAAACACCCAGCCACCACTTACAGTTTGAAAAAAAAACCCCACATCTTTACATAAATTGAAAAAAATTAATTGCTGTTTTTGTCTGAATTTTTAACTTAGGTAGCTCTTAGGGCTGGACGGTAGCGCAGTGGGTAGCACCATTGACTTGTTGCAGGAAGATCCTGGGTTTGAATCCTGGCCTAGGGTCATTCTGCGTGAAGTCTTTCTGCATGTTCTCCCTTTGCATTTGTGGGTTCTCTCTTGGTACACCGTCTTCCTCCCACAGTCCAAAAACATGAATATTAGGTTAATTGGTTTCTCTGAATTCCCCTTAAGTCTGAGTGTGTATCTGCATGGTTATTTGTCTCTGTGTTGTCCTGCGATGGAATGGTGCCCGGTCCAAGGTGTACCCAATCTCGCCCAAAGACTGCTGGAGACAGGCAGCCGCCCCCGCCCCAAAACCCCGCATTGATAAGCAGGCATCGATAATGGATGGATGAATGGATGGATGGATGAAAGGATGGAAACTCCCCAAGAAAAAATAAATCAAACTCTGCCCATTTGTAACTGGAACATGTACATATTAGAAAAGGGGGCCAATCCCAGCAGCCAAAAAAGTGAAGCTCATGCATACTGTTGAGTTTGATGGATTTATAGGAAAGAAAGAAAAGAAAGCAACATTTTAATATGCAACATGTCGGTCACCAACCTTCAGGCAATCGGGCAAACACATTTGAATGATTAAGTACTCTCTTAAATAAAAAGCAGTTCTTAGTGTCTGACCAATAAAATCCATTCATCAACGAGGTGTACAAATATAGATTGTCATGTGAAAACAACAACTCACATTATCTCAGGCTCATCCGAGCCGACCTGAAGATTCCCAGGCCTTGGGTGAGATACTGTGGTGCAAACCCTCTTGCCGATAACACTAGTATAAAGGCAGTGACCCTCTTTGTCTGGTTTGAACAGATGCAGGCCCCTTTTTGTGTACATCTTGTCTCTATAACCTGTTTTCAATTCTTGCAAGAATTAATAACATGCTGATTGATGAAGGCCACCAACCTCCTTCTTGTTAATTAAGTGTAACAACTGTATTTCCATCAACTTCACTCATAAATCTCCAAAAAAAGAAATCACTATTCTTGAAATAAACATCTAAATAGCTAAAGGGAATCATTAGTGGTTTATGTTTAACTTAATCATGTTTTTATGTTTTGTCTTTGTGAAAAATGTTATGATTTCTGGCAGTGAAAGGTGCTATATAAATAAAATATGTATTTCTGTGCTGTGGAAAACAAAAATGTGTAAAACAAAACCCTCACATATAATTTTATTTTGGACCACAGTGGAAGGAAAAGTGTACAATACAATTCAATTCAATTTTGTTTGTTTACATGCTGTCAATTCCCAACTCAAGGCATTTTATAATTGAAATAAATCCAATTCATATGCAGTCATATACACATATATACATATGTGAAATCAAATTATACCAATACATTCCAGTCCTATAGAAAGATGTTGATTCAATCTGCCTATTGTGGTTGTAAGTATAGTTCAGTCAACTTCAGGACCAACCAGTTTTTAGGTTTATGGGGCAATCACTGTTACACATAGGGCCATATAGGTTTGTATTGTATTTTTCCCTGAATAGTAAAAATCTTAATCTAAATCTGCATTTGTTTTACTTGTCATCTTTTATATCTTAATTTGTTTGATGTTCAGAAAACATTTAAGTGTGACAAATATGCAATAGGGAAACCAGGAAGAGGGCAAACACTCTATTTAGTTAATACCCTGACTCTATTAATTGTCTTTTCTGTGTGTTTCTACACCAGGTTGGAGTTAGAATACAGCTTCAAACTATCGGCAGATCCTGAAGTCCTGCAAGTTGTAAGGTTGAGCCTCCAACTAAATTGAGATTTGGATTATTTTGTGGACAAGTGTACAGTCATTGAATCCATTGAAACCAAAGTTGTCTATTCCTGGTGTTTTTGGCGTTCTGAATTCATGATTTCAGTATGACATGGAGTATAAATCTTCTAAAGAGCCATTGTCTCTTTGGGTACACTATTCCCAGAAGAGTTGGTCTTGGTCAGCAACAAATGTTTAGACAGGTGCTACATAAACTGTAATCGTTATATTTGACCACTAAAATGATGTCAGCTATCGCATCTGTTTTAGAGTTTACCTCAGACACCTCAAGTAAAGCTTTTTAACCACAAAAGCTTTTCCTCCCTCATATTAACTGGAGCAATATCTTAAAATTTTAAGTTAGGATGGTGGAAGACCTCAAATTCATCGTGAGTGGTCATTAATTTATTACCTCCACAGCAGCAACAGCTTTTGTGAAAGCCTTTAGAAACCCCTGCATGTTGAATTGAGGTTACCGAACATTTAACAGCCTGACTGACTCTGATGAGCCTGGAAAAATACTGGCCTGGCTACATGACCACAAATAATCCACAGTGCAACACTCTGACACTCTGGTTTTCTTTCCAGTCCAATATAATATCTTAATGAATAAACAAGTAATTGATTCTTGCTCAAACATAAATTGCAAGTATCCTGCAATTTATCTTCATACCTAGATTATTCTCTTTTTTAGTTATTATTTTGTAGGTATCCTACTGTGTTTGGGGTAATTGTCGTCTTGATCTCCAGAGTGGGCCAAGCCTTATCTGTTGAACATCTCGCCTAACATTTAACTCGAGAATGCTCTGGTATACACAGATGTTAACCTTCTTGTGAGTATGTACTCACAAGAAGGTGAGCAGATGTGGTGCTGTAAAATCCATAAATGGTGGCCCAGTTAACAAAAAAGTGAATAACAAAGAGAAAGTCCCACATTTGCCTTTAAGTACCCATCCATCCATCCATTTTCCAAACCGCTTAATCCCTCATGGGGTCGCGGGGGGTGCTGGTGCCTATCTCCAGCATTCTCCGGGCGAGAGGCGGGGTACACCCTAGACAGGTCGCCAGTCTGTCGCAGGGCAACACAGAGAGACAAACAGGACAAACAACCATTCCTTTAAGTACCACTAATGATAATATTAATGTGTGTATGAGCGTTGGTGGCATACTATGTATTCATGTTTTTGAAAAAACCCTGCTACGTGTGGACTAGGCCTAAGCCCCCCCTCAAAAAAAAGGCAAAACAGAATGAAATGAACAATACTTTACTTGTTTTAAACTAATATTATGTGCCCAGATGGAACCTCTTGGTGTGAACGGTTCTGATGAACAGTATAACATTGAGTTTGGCATGTTCAATGGGTAGGCTGGTTGCCAAGTACTGGTATGCCTCTTCAACGCGCAGAGCTGCAGCTTCAATTCCGTTTTGAGCAGGCATTCATCAACGTAATCAGAGACATTGTCAATTAGTTGTTTCTCTGGCTGGGGTATGATCAGTGGTTACAAAGAAAACAGGCCATACTGGACTTTAGATCCAAAGTTTTTCTTTGTAAGTGAGTAAAAATACTTAAAGCCTGCATCTGCCTCGACCCCAGTCGGTGGAGGCAGATGACCGTTCATACTGAGCCCGATTCTGCTGAAGGTTTTGCCTTACTGCTAATGGGTGTTTTTTCTTTCCACTATCGCTTCATGCTTGCTCAGTATGAGGGATTGCTGCAAAGCCATGGACAATGCAGACGGCTCTCCCTGTAGCACTACGCTTCTCCAGGAGTGAATGCTGCTTGTCTGGACTTGTCGGAAGCAATAAACTGGTTCCCTTATATAGGAATTTTTTGACCAATCTGTATAATATGATTGATTTTGACTTTGTAAAGTGCCTCGAGATGACATGTATCATGAATTGGCGCTATATAAATAAAATTGAATTGAAATAAAGGAGCAATAAGCAAACATTCACCACTAGGTGTGCTGTTCAGCACTGTCAGAAGACCATGCCCCTCTCTACCGCCAAAATCTAAGCAACAGACTAGTTATCTGCTTCAGTTTTGCATTTCTGTCTAAAAAGAATGCGTTGAATGTACGCAAGGATCACAGTGGGCAGTTCACAAGCCCGCTGGGCTGCATTAAACAATGCTAACTGTGTTAGCTGAATTACAAGCTACTCGCCGAATAATAGTAACACCTGGTCCATTCCTACTCAAATTCCCAACAATTAACCCACATGGCATAATTGTAGTATTACACTGAATCAAATCAACACAGCAATACAATTCTAACAAAACTGTAACACCAACAAAAGACAGCATTTGACTTCATGCTGTAACTCACCTGTCCGTAGGAGAAAAGCTACCTCTGAGTCAAACTGGAACTGGTTCTGCTCTCCACCTTGGAAACATAAGGCCAACAACTATATTAGTTTGTTCTATCCAAAATAAATAATTTTGCTTATTGCTCCTTTAAGGTAAAGCAGCAAAAGTACAGATAATTGTGTAACAAAAAGGCTGATTAAAGTAAAAGTACTTATGGAACTATTTTACTTAAAGAGACAGTGTGTAACTAATTTGGCTTTTAATTAGCAAGTATTACTTTTATAAATTCATGTTCTGGGAGAGTCTAATAACATCATATCAAAAATGAAAGTCTTGTCATAACTTAGAATTAGTAGCTTAAAAACATAATACACTATATTGGTGTAGCTATTATTACCAGGTGAACTAGAGATAATTCTGAGGGAGCACAGACTCAAAACTGATGTGGAGGTTGCAGGCTTTCTGCTGGACAGGTAAGTTAAGTTAATTTAATATAACAAAAGTGTATTTTATTAAGTTAAAAACAGGACAGTGTAGTCAAATATACAGAATATGTTTTTAATAACCCTACAAAAGAAATAGGAAGTTCTAGAAATATGAAATAGAAATGTTATCCACTTTTCTGTATTACATACCCTAAAAATACACGTCAGTGTTTTGTTTTGTTTTTCTTCCTAAGATTTGACAAGGAATTCTAGGACTCTACAAGCTTGCCGTTTTCAAAGTGGCACAAAACAACACATTCACTATGAATTATTCTTGGAGCCAACAACATTTCTTGTAATTTTCCAAAGCGCTGTGCATTCCCTGACATTGGGGTGAATTGACTGGGATGTCCATTACAGGTTGTTGTCTTAAAGGTTTCCACTTCTAAATAATACATCCCATAGTGGAATGATTGGTTGAAAAATGTGTAAGGCCATATAAAGTAAATTGACGGGCTTCAACGATTGCTTCTCTCAGGTTATTGTTGACAAATGTCTATTTCGGCATTGTGTTGACACATACCTGTATCTTCCATGGCAGCAAACTGCCCAAATTCGCACTTTTATAGAGTTGCTCTTGCTAATGATGATCAACTTAAATTTGCAACATCTGGATGTTACCGTCTCTCCTACATCATATTGTCAGGCAAGGTGATAAGAACTTTTCTGATTTCTAGGAATGGTTGCGCCAGCAATTTCACCCTAGAATCAGACATTCTGTTCAGAGAAATATAAAAATAAAATGTAAAAACCAATTGAAAACTTTCTTAAAATCCCAAAACGTACCACAGTCCTTGGCTGATTTCATAATTTTCAGTCAAGTCAGCATTGATTTTGAAAGGATTCTTGTTTGTTTACTTGTTTCCATTTTGGACCTGAGCTTTGTTGGCATTTGTTTTCTGTTTATTAGCATAATTACTCAAGCACCACAATGCCAGTTTTATGAATTCTGCTGGAGAAGAAAAGCACGAGGATTTACAGCAGATGAGTTTCACGTTCATTAGAACAAAAATAAAACATTGAAACCAGTGAAGGACAAACTTTCATGTTTGTGTCACTCTGTTCACCTTTTTTCTCCAGACTCCTCATCTGCCGTGTGCTACATTTCTGTTTGCTGGCTGACTTCCTTTCAGTTCACATCTAAACCAAACTATCTCCACCATGGTGGCAAGCGCTGAACAGAAAGGTCATTTAGCTGTTTCACTTGAGTATTTGTGGAAATTGAAATGTCTGAACCACACACTGAATATAGTGACTGTAGGTTTAAAGACTAGAGAGCATTATTTAAGTGGACGAGTTTTCATTCTGCAGCTGAATAGCAGAATGCCAAGCCTCTATAGCTCAGTATTGATCCTCAGCAGCCTCATCCTAAACTGAATGGAAAGAGCTTGGAGGATTTACAGCCATTGGTATCTCTGGGTAATTGGATCTTTAAAAAAACACACATGAAGACACCAGAGGTGAAATCGCTTTCAGGCCATTGCGCTGCTGTCAAATTGCACCTTTTCAATCTTTGAATGTTTTAGAGAGCAACTGTTCTTTTATGCAGCAGGTACCTGTAAGGAAACCCGAGGGTGAAATCTGTGTTTCTACTCATGCCTCGATGTTGGCTTCAGTTGGAGTAGCATGTTTAAGCTTATAGCCTATTTCCAGCATCAAATATGCTCTGATTTGTTTCACTGCTTAACACCGGAAAACAGTTGGACTTCTACTCATCATATAGCACAATAGTAACAGTTGTACCTGCAACTGTGATTAAAGTGTTGACATGAAATCAGAGCATTTGCAGTTAATTTTGCTTTCGTAAGTTATTTTTTCAACCTGTAATAAAAATCTGTCATACACGTCAAAACTGCAAAGCTTGAATTAGCTCTAAATGAGGTAGACAGGATGTGCGGACACAACAGAGTTCACTTAACCTGTGGGTTAGGTGTGAAAACAGTCTAAAGCTCGGTAAAAAGTGTCGCAGCATGCTCCACTCTGACCCCCCTGGATGGAAGGAGCAGAAAGGAGGTTGTCTGGCATCGAAGAAGTAAATTAACAGCAAGCTTCGGGCAGCAGCTGCTTCTCTCTGCCACTGAGACCTCCTGAATATCCATCTATACATATGCATGCCAGCAAGATTATAACCTATGCAGCCGTCCAGATGCTTCTGCCGCTGTGATGACATGCAACAAGATCAGCTGCCTGTTCCTGTCTCGGCGTCCATCGGGCATCCAGCTTGTTTTGCATCCTCCTACACGGCAGCCGTGCGCGACATGCATCACCTTGCTGACAGTATGCGGAGAGGCAGCCTCTGCAGCCGGGAGTCCCGCTGCGGCCAGGACATGATCACCATCCAGCTGAGTCGCACGATGCGAACAGCTGGTTCCGACTGGGTTTTTACAGGGAGATCGGTAACACTAAATCAGGAAGACATTCTTTAAACACAAAAAGTAATGGCTCTTGAAAATGTAGATTATGACTTTTTTTTCCACAGATAAAAAATGTGGCAGTCGTGTTTTTATAGGCAAGTTTATCTATAGAGCAGTTTTCAGTGACAAGACGATTCAGAGTGCTACAAGCAATTTAACAGTAGAAGAATTACTTTCAATTAACAAGCATTGTAGGAGACTCTTGTGGTATGATAGCCTTAAGTAAAAATACAGCAGTTTTGTGATGTGTGTGGGATATGACCTTTCACCTTTTGTTCAGACATAGGATAAAAATTATCTATCTATCTATGCTTGGTTATATGTAATACATTTTATTGGTAAATAAATCTTAATCTGTCACAATCTCTAGGTATCTTAGTTATGTGAGTTCCTGAGTTTATCATTTAGAGTAGGTGTTTGTCTTGTGATTTGAATTATGGATTCTGTTAATTAATTCTGTATTTATCGTATGAATTAATTTCCTTGTTCTGTTACTGCCAAACATTCTGGTTTCCCTCTGCTCTCTGATTCCATTCCCCTCAACTTTCAGCTGTTCCCCATGCTTGTCTTTTATCTTCTTTCTTTTTTTCTGTGCTGGGTTCTCCCATATTTTCCCGTAATTCTTGCCTGGTTGTTATCTTATCAGCCATCACCTGGCATTGGTTCTTCCTGCTTCATATATGCCTGTTCTGTGTGCATCTGTTCTTGGTTCTCTACGTTCTGTAAGTCTTTTGACATGATTTAGGTTTTTGTTTGTTTTGGACTTTTCTGGACTTTTCTTAATCTGCCTTCACCTCAAACTCATCATCCAATCAGCTCAGTCTCCCTCCAGCCACCACCCTGCTCTAGATCAGCTCCACCTGTTGCCACTAATTAGTCAACTCTGCTCACCTGTGCACCTGTCTACATTTACCTGCTTCAGCCAACTGATCCCTGCCGGAACGGCTCTTCTGATCTCATCTCATCTTTTGTGATGTGCCCTTCCTCTACCAGTTCCTGTGTGCTCAGCCAGCTGGACTCTTCCATTAAAGCTGCCTGTGTCCACGTGCTGCAGTTCTGCCTGTTTCACCATGAGTTTCAGCCGCTCAAGCTGCTCGTTCTGGTGGTTCCCTGGTCTACATCGCCTGTTCTGCTCTAACACTACCTGCATCCTCTGGCCCCCTGCTCATCCCTGCCTGCCTGCACCTTCAGCCATTACTCATCTGCCTCTTCTGGTTCCGCTTGCCTGCCTCACCTGCCACTACTCATACTCACAATAAACCTTTTAAAAAATGTAACTGCGTCCGGCTGAAAATCGGGTAAACCAGCAGTAACCATAACATATTTGGCTTCATCATTAAAGTTTTCAACCTGCCATGTCGCCTCCATGTGCCTGTCTGTTCCTGGGTCTAGCTAAAAAGGCTTGAGCCATGAAAATCTGAGACATACAGAATCTCTTTTTTTTTTCTTTAAATATTTGATTTAACTGTCCCTTAAGACAGGCAAATAATTCATCCTTCAAAATTGTGATTGATTATTGATACATTATGAGACTGAATGAGATTATCTAAGTATAATAGTATATTAATAACTAGTGTTGCACCGATACCGATACCAGTATCGGACGGTGCCCGATCCAGCACTAAAATGGTGGTATCGGTATCGGCGAGTACCAACAAATAGGGCACTGATACCATTTTGATGTTTGTATGTCACTTGAACGCATCCTTCTCTCTCCTGACTAGTATTATACATCTTATATAAGTTCACGAAAGTTGCACTATTTTGGTATTTGAGAGCCAAAAGTCAGGGTTTTCAAAAGATATTATTAAAGTATTAATGTAATTTCACTGTCTTACTGTTGCACTACTATTATACATGTTATAATTTCACGAATGTTGCACTATTTTGGCCTCTGAGAGCCAAAAGTTTATTCAACTATTGTCACCCATTCCAGGTACGCAATAAAAAGTTCTACGTCAGTCTGCCAGCAAGCTTAATTGTATTTTTTTTTTTTACTAAAGAAAGTAGCTGTGGAATGGAAGCAGGATATAAATATATTGTTTTCTTGGATAAGTGTTTTTTTGTGTGTGTTATGTAATAAAATGAATGCTCAATTGTTTGCAAATCTAATTGTAGGGCGGGGCTTAGGATTTATAAGAAGAGCTGCTGGCCCTATTGAGTCAGTCTGGCCTGGTTACAGAGGAGGTAACATTGCTGTGCAGCCCAAAAAGGTATTTTTTTTCTGAGAGGAGGTAACGTTGCTGTGCAGCCCAAAAAGGTGTTTTTTTTTCTGAGGAGGTAAAATTCATGTATGGACTCTGATCATTTTTTCGATTTTTTTCGGCTGCTCTGTATTTAATTTTTGGAGGTGTGAAAATAAAAAAATCATCACCTGAAGACATCGACATGCCCTCCATGATTTTTTCACAATTTTGGAGTCAAGTTTATGTGGTCAAGGCCCGCCACAGGGGCTGTTAGCAAGAACCCGCGACACTACCCTAAGTAGTATGCAGTTCTTCATATATACACACACACATCAATTTTAAACAGATGTTATCGGTATGGTATCGGTATCGGCCAATACTGCACAGCCAGGTATCGGGTATCGGTATCGGGGCCAAAAAATGGCATCGGCTGAACACTATTAATAACCTACATGTGATGCTAACACAATACATTTAAACAAAATGCATAATAAGATACAATTGCTTTTATTTAAAACAGAACACCAAAACTTGCTTCTTCAACTGTCAGTTGGCTTAATTATTTTTATTCATTATTTGGCACTCATTTAGCTTCAAAATCATAGCTGCCTGATTTGCTCATGACCCCAAATATCTGTACACACCCAAATTTGACATTCTTCTATTCAAGAAAAGTGTGAAAAGCCTTATTTCAGTCAGCTCAGCAGCCCTGCGGTCACTCCACCTTTTTTTCTTCCATTTCTCATCTTGTTCTAAGAAATCTTAGTGGTTTTGAAACTCTTTAAACATTTGGTATACCTCGATACCAGTAAATGGTCCATGGCTATTATCAAGTCCTTGTCAGTCTTAAAGCATTTTGCTTCTGTCGTGTTTATTTTTTGCTTTTGCTTCACAACACACACACACACACACACACACACACAGAGAAACAGTGCAAGGGTGAAGGAGATGAAGGAAGCCAGCTGGTTGTACCACTGTGTACAGAGAGAGGATGGCAGGGAGCACGCTGGTCATTTAGAGTTGGGGGCAACAGAAGGGAACGTCCTCCAGCAAAGCCAGTGTCCACCTTGCTTCCATTCCACCTTCACCTCGGCCGTGTGTTCCCGCTGTCTGTCGCTGCGGTAATGGTGGAAGATAGGGGCTCCCAGTTGATGGCCAGTGGGAGGATTAATCGCCGGCGGATGGTGAGGCATCTGCTGCTTGCTTGCCACCAACTGCTGTTGAAGCATGATTAAATGGCCTCTTCCAGCTAACACGCGGAGCGGCCACGGCTTCCTGTCTGCTTCACAGACAGCCTGTCTTTCTGCTCCTCCTCTTCTTAATTTCTACTCTATTACCTGCATTGCTTTTCTACACTAAACTCCCCTCTATCTCTGTTTGTGACTGTCGTTCTACTTTCTTACAAGCTTATTAATTAATGACTCACTAGATTTATATCAAATCCTTGTAGTTTTGACCTCTGTTTCAACCTTAAAATTTTAATTGCTTTTGATTTATCTTTTTTGACATACTTTATTTAGCATTTTATGTTTGGTTGAGTTACACATAATCTTTACTGTCTCTTTAATGGTTTTTGCTTTTCTTTGTAAGTCTAGTAGAAGTTGTTACTTTTTTATGTCCCTGATCATTGGCGGCAGGAGGTGGATGCATGGGCAGTCTTAAGACCCTCCTGAAAACGGCTATGCCCCCCCCCCCCTCCCCACCAGCATTCTTGATGATTATAGATTCATATTTTGTGGGTGGTTGTTTATCTGATCCAAAGTCAGATCAAATTGCGGCTTTCATACCTGCTCTGTGTGCTCTCGTGTCCATCAAACTGGCCCTGGATCTGCGGCACACAAAAAAGCATTCCCATGGACCTTCTTTATTGTGCAATTTGATTGGTCGGATTACAAACGCGGGCCACACGCCAAGTACTACAAGCCACTGGGAAGAGTGAACAAAATGGGCTGTTTTATTATACCTTTCCACTCCACTGTAACCTGACAATGAGTCAAAAGAAAAAGAAGGCTGAAAAAAATGATTTGCGCACACATTCACAGCAATTGAGCAACAACGCGCACAGACAGGGATGGATTGGCAGGCCAGGGCTGTCAGCCTCCCTTGTTCATTACTCGAACAGGGCTACTATAGAGGGAGCAGCCACATAGCCAAGAGGGGAGTCTGGTGTGTGTGCGCGCACGGGAAGAGGTGGCATACTGCAAAAACGGAACTTAAAAATAATTAATATTTTCTTAAGATTAGTGTATCTGTCATTGATTTGAGCAGGTAAATAAGGTGATCTGCCAATGGAATAGGATGTTTGTACCTAAAATAGGAATAACTCATCTCCATCATCTTATTTCAAGTGCAGGATGTCTAATTATCTTATTTTAGGGGTCAAAATACTCATTCCATTGGCAGATAATATTATTTACCTGCTCAAATCTAGGACAAAAACACAAATTTTTAGAACATTTTACTTGTTTTTAGATCCGTTTTTGCAGTGCATAACTAAGGCTGAAGTTAGCAGTAAAACTTCAAAACTGAACCTGAATGGGCTGATTGTAAGGTGTGGCTAATCACTTCTAAAAATTATTAAAAAAAATGTCATTACAGTCAAGTAATGACAATAAAATAAACTCTTGATTCTTATATTCACCCAGCAAGAAATGAGCTGGAGGTGTACTCTAATAACCAGCAGCAGGATCTTCTAAGGAATAGAGTTTAGAGGGCCTTTCTCCTGACATACAGGTAGATCTAAAAGCTCTGGCTATGATAGAAAATGATAGTAATCCTCTCTGGGAGGTTATCGCTGGATTTGCATCAAGATATGACAATTATAAGGTTGTTGGTTTGGTGAAAATCAAAGCATTTAATCCTGAAGTAGCAAAAAACATCAAAAGGTCATTTAGATCACCACTTTACTTTTCCTTGCTGTAGCCAGTCCAATTCTCTGCTGACAGAAAAAGGTTTTTGCAAAACTGGGAAAATACAACGCATTCACACAGGAAGTTCAAAAGTGAGCCTCTGAAAACCATAGCAATTGATGGTGCCTCCACTGTCTCTGGTGCTTCATCACACAACCGGTTCCAACCTGAAATTATAGAGTTAGCTTCAAACCTACAAACAACACTGTAATTCATATATTATTTAAGTTGCAAAATATAAAAATACTAAATGGTTGGTTTGGCTCTATTTCAGTGCTTTACAATTAAAAGCTCTACTGGAGTACATGGGCTAATATTTCTAGTTAGCTTTTTTGTACAATGTACTTAAAATGTCATAATTGACAGCAAAGCAGAACAGATGCCAAATTCCATGTTGTATGAAGCTTCTTGGTAATTAGAATTGATTCTGATTCAGTCTAGAAAAAGTAAAAAAAAACTGGTACCAAGACTCTACAGTCTTATAGTTAAGGGGTTTGTTTAAATAAAATCAAAGTTTGAGCTCTGTAAGAGTTAGATATGTTGCAGTAGGTCTATTGATTTGTGTTTTTTTTCCCTTTGCTATTATATTTTTCCATGATCACATTTTGCCCTCGTGGTCTTGCTTTACCTTGATTGCATCTAATAGTCCTGTACTTTACTGTACTTATCTTGTTGAACATCTACGAGGAACTTTTTACATGAAATGTGCATGCTTGCATTGCATAAGAGGGGTTCTTCATTTATTCCAACTTGCTCTCACAGTTCCAAAACCTATATGTTTTGAATTGACCTTGCATGCACGTTTTGAGATTATTTGTAACTTTTCATTGACTAGAATTTTAGTTTCTTGTTCCTGCTTTGGCAGTGCTTAAATGTATGCATATAAACCCCTTTGAGTCATTATGAAACTCTTTGGTTTGAAAGGTCAACACTAACCTATAGATGGGTGGTGGAGAATCAAGTTTTTCAAACTCTCTTGAAAAAAACATCTCTAAAGAGCTAAAACCAAAAATGAAACATTATTAGGCAGATCTGAGCCCATCTTAATTAATATCTGACACAGTGGGACGGTGACATGGGGGGAGGGTAATCACGCTCATCTGTCAGCTTGGGTCTCAGCTCTGATAAAGTGATGCAGATCCATTCTACGCTAGATGTGTAAATGTCTTTCAGTGAGTCTGACTCAGCCCCGCAGCAGCTCCTGCCGTTGGAGTCTAAGGGTCTCGGTCGTCCTCCGAACACAACATGTTCCCATTTGTTCCGACTGGCCGCGTTCTGCTCTCTGAAGCTTGACACCCTCTGAACTGTCGGTTGCTTCACCCGCCGAGAGTTTCTCTGTTCTTGGCAGCCGACAGCCCAGCAAGTGGTTTCCAAATGTACTATCGGTGTTTCTCGGCATATAACTGTCCGCAGGCCGTCTTACATATAGGAAACCTGCCCTGTCGTTTTGCAAGCTGTTTTTCATCACTAATTTCATCAGTATTTTCTGATTAAACCTACGCTGGCTGCACGTGGTTAGAGGCTGATGCCCAAAAAACATCTGAAGTCCTGAGCCATGGTGCTCAGCTTTGAAAAGGTGGTTTGCTCGGAGGAGTTCAATTATCCTGTTTTCTTGTTCACACATTATTTTTAGGCTGGAATAGAAAATGGATAGATGTAGTAGGCCCTTAGAAGCAGTAATGTGGGTGCTGCTCTGCTCTGTTGTGAAGCTCTTGAGTTACTTGTCTATCTAAGTTAGCCTGCCCTGTGGTCACAAGATAAAATATTTGTTTTATGTTAATGTCAAGGTCAACTTTATTTACATAGCACATTTAATACAGATGCCTCTGTCCAAAGTGCTATACACAGCGACAACAAAAATATGAATATGTACGTATGTACATACAAAATAACAAATACCCAACACAAAATGAGAATAGTTAAAAAACACTAAAACAAAAATAAAAGATTCTGCCCAGCTTGAGTTAAAAGCCAGTGAAAACAGGTGGGTTTTTATGGGAGAACTTGAAATAGAACCTTTGCATCAAAAATAGCCAGTAGAGGTTGTTCAAGAATCTGAATAGTATTCCTCTGATCTGTTTGTCTTCTAAAGATGTGTGGGTGCATCCCACTGGTAATTACAAAGAACCTCCAGAGATCAGTGGTAGGCACAGTCATCCTAATCCACAAACAAATCATTGCTGAGAATGTCAGTGGACCTGCCTCAGCTCCTCAACATACCCTGTCTCCAGGGTATGCTGGATGCCTCGGGCCCTGCTTTCGTCTCTGAGGGTCCGGTGGATGTCTCAGCTCCTGTCTACCTTCCTGAACTGACAGAGGATGGTGTCCCGATGAACCTCTGTCATGCCTGGCCACTTCAGCAATGCAGAGAGATCCAGTGGACCAGCCGCTGCCAGTCTGAACTCGGCCTTGGGTTCCTGTGGAACCTGGGTCCTGTCCTCAGAGTTCAGTTCCTGGTTCCAACCTGCAACATCCAGCTCCAGGTTACAGTCTGCAGCATTGAGATGCTGGTTCCAGTGTACAGCTTCAAGGTCGTGGTGCCAGACTGCAACTTTAAGGGCGTGGTTTCAGACTGCAGCTCAGAGGATCCTCACAGCTGCCAACCGTCATCTGCCACTGTCAACGACATCTAGGACTGTTTGCCTCATCTGGACATCCTCACAGATGTCCTCCTAAACTCCTTGCCTAGTCTGGACATCCTCACGGCCTCCCCCTTGAACTCTCTGCCTCTTTAGGATGACCTCATGGCTGACCTCCTGAACTGTTTTCTTTGTTTGTTTGTTTGTTTTTTTTGTTTTCTGCTGTTTCTTCTGTCTAAATAGTGAGTCAGTTCAGTCACACTCATCATTAGATCCTCTGCTAAGATACCCCAACTCTGTTTTCCACTTTGCCATGTTCCTGTATTTCCACTGCCAGCCTGTACGCCTTGCATTTATTATTTAATAAACTGTTCATGCAACTTCTGAGTCCTCGGCTGAACTTTTGCCCACAAGCCAAACCTAACTCTTGACATGGAGAGGATACCTGCCTTGCAGACTAAAACTAGGAGTTTATTCATTCTACTTTTTTAAAAACTCTAGGAACCACCAGTAAACCTACAATCTGAGAGCGAAATTATCAGTTAGGAACATATGGAGCAATCCGATCTCTGGTGTAAGATGAAGCTTGATAATTAAAGGCTTTATACTGCATGTGAGAAGGAGAATTTTAAATGCAATTCTGAATTTATCAGGGACCAAGTGAAATGAAGCTAAAATATAAGTTTGATCTCTCTTTTTACTGTTAGGACACTTCAAATTATGGCGTCAGCTGTGCAAGATCCAGTCTGTTTCTCCAGCTATAAAGAGATTGCACTCTAACATGGACTTGATGAAAAAGTTTGACACTTTTATGGCAAATTGAGTATAAAGTGACAAAACAAAACATGTGATTGATAAACAAAAAGAGCATAAGTGCTCCTTCTTTCAAGAATAATCAGAGTAAATTCATGTCAAATGCCGGTGCGCTGACAGCCCTGAGATTTCATTACAAGCTGCCGTTTCCTGCACAGAAGGCGGCCAAGGACAACCTCCTTAGACATCTTCATGTGAGTAGCAAATAAACACTTTTTCACAGAGAACCTTGAGAACTTCACAGAGCCAGAAGACTTTTTATGACTTTGTCCTTGTCTGAGTAGAATGTCTGTTCCTCACTGCAGAAAACACCTGCCACATTGAGGTCAGCACCCCCAGCAGCCTCCATGCCGTCAAAACCTTCAAGCAGAAACACAAAGAGGCTGCTTAGAGCAGGTTTAAAGTGCATGCTCCGAAACCTGCAAAGTGCAGTGGTTCCAGGTTCAGACAATTCAAACAATGAAGCAGAATCTCATCACTGGACAAAGATGAGAGAGGATATCAGGCTGTCTGAATTTCTAATTCTCTGAGTTGGAGCCAGTGCTATCTTTTTTTTGGCATTACAACAAAAGAGTCAGAACAAAAACCTAATTTTGAATTTTTCTTGCACATATGGATCTCCTAACATGTACATTTTGCGAAATATACATTATAGATATTTTCTTGAGTGAAGCAAGAGAATGTATAGCTATTTCTGTAAGCTTTATGAGCAGCCTGCTCAGAAGCTGAAAATAGGAGAGAAGGTCAGTCCAAGAGCTGCAGTCTTTCAACAGAAAGTACAGAAGAGATAGACAAATTTAAGAGATTGACATTTGACTGCTTGAATTCCACACTGACTGTGTTAATTTAAGTTATTAGATTTTCCAAGAGCTGTTTGATGAAATTAAGGAACAAATTTAATATAGTTTGTTCTTTAATTACAATTGCTTGAAACTTCAATGATGATCAGATCAGTTGATCAGTTGTAAGATCGTTCATATCTGATAATTGATCTTATTCATGACAAATCTACAGTCAGTACGCAACTTTTTTTTCTTTTTTTTAAACCCCTTTCTACATGTTGTATCAGGTTTCCTAGCTTTTAATTTGTTTAAAGGGACATTCTAAAATTGCTTTCTTTTAATGTGATGCATGAAATTGTTGCTATTGTTCATTTCAAGAGGTTGTATCATGCAAAATCCACTTTTAGTCCCTGACTGCATTTTGTTGTGTACTTGGAGTCCCTAGAAGTGAAAAAGTATAAATTTAGTCTGTCCATGTACTGCACATATAAAGATATATAAATATCTCTTTAAATCTGTTTGGGTCATATTTTTCAAGCCTTTCAGTCTATTCTTTATTATGGTTTTTGGACAATTACGTCACAATATTTGCTGCAGTGCTGCTAAACAAGGTCATGGACTTCCATCCTATAATTTCACATATTAAAATTGTTATGTTTTTGCCGTGATTTTGTAGTCCAAGCTCAGGGATGCCGAGACTACAAGTGGAAAGGTGTAAATGTTAATTTTATGGTTGTATTAATCCATGCAAGTCATTATACCATCCTCCAGCATACTACAAAATGGCAGAATGTGTGCGACCTGGAGGGGGGCAGAATGTGAATTCCCTCCTTTTCATTTAAAGGGACCGCACCAAAATGAGTTGTCCTCAGACGGACCTCAGAACAGGAGCAAAAGAGGGACTGTGGGGCTACAATAATGAGGCAATCAGACCAGATCAATGCTGTTCCACTTAATATAGATCAAAACTAAATTATTTAAATGTGAAAAGGAAGACATCATGTTCCCTTTAAAGGGTTTCATGTTTTTTAATGTGGGTATTTTATCTTGGTTACTTTATTATCCTGTAAATCCTTTGAATTAGATTGTATATGAATTGTGATATAAAATAAACTTTTCTTGCTTTAAAATACTTTTTACTAACCAAACAGTTTATCAAATAATCATCAAAAAAATTTGTAACTTCAACTTTAGCAGAACCCTGATATGACTATTTCAATCTGAAAAACTCACACGGAAAGAAGAGACAATTAGAATAATTTATTGATACAATATTTTAAGACTTTGGTGCTCAGACCTCAGCAGGAAACATTTACACTGAATTATACTTCAATATACATAAGCAGGTGTATGACAATAGTGATGCCCCCCCCCCCCCCCACCCCCCGGCCTGAAACTGGTGGTGGAGTGGAGATCAACAAAGCTTTGATCAGTCCATATGATGATCTGTTTGAGCTAGATGTCCAACTTGATAAACACAGGTTTGCATGAACTGTCCATGATGAGCAAGCATGAAGCGACTGTGGAGAGGAAAAACTCCCCTTTGGGAAGAAACCTCTAGCAGAACCAGGCTCAATATGGCGGTCTTCTGCCGGAACGTTTTAAGGAGTGACAGGAAATTCCTTAAGAGTCCAGGAGGAATTACACTCTGATAGGGACGAGGATGAAGGAGCACCATAGGAAAGCCAGGCGAAGCTTGCTACGATGGTGGAGAAGGGGATGGAGGTGGGTTGAATCAAGTCATCAGAGTCCAAATCAGACATTGCGCAGCGACTGCTCGCCCGCTTGTATTCAAAGTTCCTTTAAATTGAACCCAGGATGCTGATTGGCTTTGTGGAGGAACAGTTCAAAGCTGATTGGCTTGCGTCAGAGGCGAATTAGTCTCTGATTGGATGGAGGTAGGCAATGAGTTTCTTCAATTGAATTTCCGCTTTAAGATCCATATTAAAACAAGGGAAATTTGTCAATATACTCAATAAAACTAATTACAAAGGAGACGAGGCTCTGAGGTCAAGGGAGCAGGATAGGTGAGTTACTATTACACAAAACATATACCATTACCAATGTCAACATACCTTACCAGACTGTCATGTTGCTCAATTTTAAATCTGCCTTTCATCTTAATTCATAAAAAACAACTTTGGGTGGTTCAATATAACAATAGGCATATTATTATGGCAAAAAATTTAAATAGACATCTAAATAACATTTTACTCTTCCTAGTTTGGTTCAGAGGTCACATCACATTTAATTGTATTTAAAAGGGAAGTGTTTTCCCCAGCTGTGAAGCCTGTAGCCCCACCCCCCACCCCCCCACATACACACACACACACACACACATATTTTTATTTTTTTTCCAAGGAAACGTTGTGTAAGGAGCTATATAAAGTTTATTGTGGTAGTATAATGTTAAGAGTTGCGGTTAGGGATTGCACAACTACTGTCATTACCTGGCTGACTGATGATCCAGGTCAGGGGAGTGTGGCCTGATGCTCAGCATTGCATGAGGGAAAAGAGGAGGAGGATGAGGAGGGAGAAACAAGGCAAGGAAGTCATATGTGCTGCGCATCAGATCAGGCCAGAAATCTTACAAGAAGCCAGATAAATGCCCATCAAATTTAAAAAAAACTTTGGGGGGAATTGATGATAGAGTGTTTTTTATGTTGATGAATGAAGAAAATAATTTTGGTTTTCAGTAAAAATAAAAAAAAATTCATGCAGCACGAAAGGGTAAGTGCTTGAGCACCACCAGGGGTCTATCTGTGCACGTGCCTGCCTGTCACCGATTCTGGCTGCAGGGACTTCTTGCTGACAACACGCTTCTCCTCCTAATCGATCTAGTTCTTCTAACAATGATCCGAAAGATTAATCTTTCTGACCATAATTAGAAAGTGTGATGGATTTTTGCCAGATGCCCCCATTTTAAATATTTTTATTTTACTGTATTTTGTTAAAGCAAGAAAAACAACCAAAAGCTACAAATACAATTAAAATACAAATAATTAAAACCTCCATGCCCAGAGAAGTTGACACCCCCATGGATGAGGTTAATGTAAAACTTCATTCCTGCGCTGTTTAGCCTGAAGTGCAACAGCTGTTGATAAATGACAGGTTTTTTTTTTCTCTTGGAACACTATCTGATGGTTCAGAAATCATATTTGTCCACCTTAGGCTTGCTCTTTAAAACACTGCAAGCTTCTTTGATATTATTTAATATTATTATGCACTGTAGATGGGGAAAATATGCAGATCCCTTCCAAATGCTCATGAACGTTTTTATTCAGATCAGTTAGAAGTAAAACTCAGAACGTCATAGATGCTACTTTAAAAAAAATAAAATTATCACTACATATACTGTATGAATTGTCATCATCCCTTTTGTTTTTTGCTACTTTTTTGAGCATTGTTAGCACTTAATTATTCTTACTGGATTTTTCAGACACAATTGTTGTCTGAAATTACCTAAATATGATGTCTGATAGATATTAAAAAATAGAATGACAGTTATGAAGTATAACTCTACCTTTTTCTTCCAAATATTTTTTTTCTGATTTTGATTCTTATGTGTACTTGATGACCTTCTTTGCTTCATTGTTTAGAACCTGTAAAATCTCAAATTTAAAATATTTTGCTTTTCAGGAATCTCCATGCACCTGAAACGCATTCTTGAACATTTGGTCCTGAATGTGTTTAATCCAAGCTGCCGGTAATGAACCTCCCATATGATAAATGCATGCACACATAATGCTGGTGGCATGTTTGTAATAATTTGTGAGCACTTTTTACAGTGTTTCATCTGTGTGTCTCTCTGCTGTCAGTCAGCTGTGACGTGCTGCGAATGTGAAGTGACTGCTGTGTCAGACAGAACACAACTGAGTGGCTTTCAACCTTTTGCTGTTGTGATTGTCATAATGAGCTGCGACTGAAGGCTGAGGCGTTTCAGAACTATACATTATAGAGTATTTGGAAGAGCTGAAGCTGTTTCTGTTGGTCACTATCAGCATCAAAGTGTGAGCAGAGACCTTCTCTTTCTTCTATATCAGTCCATCATCATACCTGTCATCCATTCTCTTCATCCTCTCATTCTATTTGCTGCAGGTACCACAGGAATTACCTTCCTCTCATTCCACTCCATGGTTGGATGGCGCCCCCCAGAGGTTGCTTTTCCCCTTTTCATTGCATTTCCTCCTGCTGCAGCAGCATGGGGCACATCATGAATATTTCACCAGGCTTAACTCCACTTAAAATATGCATTCTAATTGGGCATAAGTGCCGCAGCTCGGCTCTAAGTAGCTTTCCTAATTTTTTCCCTTCACTTTCCTCTCTAACTGGCATGTTTCATATGCTTCACGGCATTTCTTAACGTTGCTTACTGATCTGGTCCCACTCCTTCTATTTGCTGAAATTTGGTGAATTTGTGTCGTACAACATGAAGGCTTAGGAGAGATGGTGATCCACCTCACTCGTGAAACCAACATACTTAGAGTTTCAGAGGTGGAGTTGAAATAATCTGTTTCAAGATATGTGGCCCCTTAGTTATTAGTGATCGTTTGCTTTTGTTGTTTTTTTGTGTTGATTTTTAATCAGATCAATAATGGATGCTAGCAGTTTCTGCACTTCCTCTTTCAAATAAACTTTCCATTCGCAATCATTTGAGAGGATAACTGTTCAGCCTTTCCATCCCCGTCACCCATCTTCACTTCTAGCCGCATTTTCTCACAAGAGGAAAGAACAGATGTGAGGACACCTTTGCTGCTTTATTGTTTTCATAAACAGCCAAACACTAAGTTCCTCCCTTAGTTAGACACTAGTTCACCCAGAACTAAACAAGCAAACAAACACATAGGCCAATATTAGTGTCTTCTAAATATAAACTTACATCTTCGCTACTTCAAAGGCCATCATAATATTTTCAGCTGTGCTGCTTTAAGGTCACTATAGTTACATCCACTCCCATGCATGAAGCAAAATGTAGGTAAATAAAAAGTCAAGGAAATAAACCAAGTACAAGGCAGCCAAGAATACATCTGACCGTTGCTAAAAAATTAGCATATGTGTAACATAAAAAGTATTAGAGGATAAAACAAAATCCAACGTAGAACATAGTATTTGTAGTCTCCAGGTCAAAAACTCAAAGATTTGCACGGTGATTTGTCCAGTGAGGAGAAGGAAATTGTTTCAAAGCAGCAGCCTGAAGACCTAAGAAACTGGCACTTTACCCAAGGATTTAAACTTGCACTGTGCCATATTAACGAAGTAAAATTGTTACTTTCTTACACATAGGCATCAGGAATCATGTCTCGTACTTTATGCAAGCCATGCAGGGGCTTTGTAACACACAGAAGCAGTTAATAGAAGCAACTGCAAGTCTGTTTTCAACACATAATCAGTTTATCTATCCAATGTCTTCTGCTTATCTGAGATTGGGTTGCAGGTGCAACAGGTCCAGGACAGAAACCCAGAAAACCCTCTCCCAAGCAACATCCTCCAGCTCTGGGGGATCACAAAGCATTCCCAGGCCATTTGAAATATATAGTCCCACCAGGGAGTTCTGGATCATCCCCAGGGTCTCCTCCCAGTGGCTCAGAAAACCTCCAACAACATCCAAAGAGAGGCACCCAAAAGCATCCTGAAGCAATGTCCTTAACTCATCCGTACCAATCTGCTCTTTGTTCTCTCTCATTTTCCTCATTCATCAAGTCTTCAAAGTACTCCTTCTATCTTCTGATGACACTGCACCTGTCAGTATATTTCCACCTTGACCCTTAATCACCCTAACCTGCTGAACATCCTTCCCATCTCTTTCTTTCTGCCTCTCCAACGTATATAAAACTTCTATCCTTCTTACTGTAAAACCTGCCATTCATACAAATCACTGTATGCTTTTTGTTTGGCCTGAGCAACTCCACCTTTACTCTCTTCAGTCTTCACATCCTCCCACTTTTTCTAGCTGAACTCTTTATTGAACACATTCATGTACTTCCTCGTACCACAACAGTCTCCATGTTCCGTCATGTTACATCATCTACACAATATCTAATTCACTGCTCCTGTCTTCGCTCTTGTAAGTCACTCTGTATACCTGCCTCTCTTGGAAAAATTTTTTGACAATAGCCATTCCCATCCTCCTCACAACATCCACCACCATCTGTCCTTCAGCATATCTGCTCTGGATACCAAACCTGCCCGTCACTTTCACATCATCTATGTTATTAGCACCATTCATCACCCTCCCCTCTCTGGGGATGTACTGCATCACCTAATCTAACGCACTCCAGAATCTCTTCTTCTCCTGTAACTCCCCCTCCACCTGTGGAGCAGAAGTACTAAGAACAGTGAACATCACATCTTCAATTTCTAGCTTCAGACTCATCGCCCTATCTGACACTCATTTTTACCACCAGAACATTCTTGACAAACTCATCCTTAGATAACTCCTTCACCTTTTCTCTTCCCATCCACACCATGGTAGAACCCTTGAACCCTCCTCCTAAGCTTCTTGCCTGCTACTTTTTACTTGGTCTCCTAAACACACAATATGTCCAGCTTTTGCAGCCCTGGACTCTCGCCTTTCCTCGTCTCTCTCTGCCTATAGACATGCCTTCCTTCTCTCCTGTGCTGCACAACAGAAGCCTGATTTCCACCAGAACCCTGTTGGTCACGAGCACCAGTGGAGGTCATTGTTAACCCGGACCTTGATCAATCTGTCACTGAGATTGTATTATTGACTCTCAAGGTACATTTGGCAAACAAGTTTAATGGTGGATACCCTTCCTGAAGCAACCCTCTGTGTTCATCCAAGCTTGGACACAAATAAGACACAGGATAACAGTGCACCTTTTGTGGCTTCATTTACAATTTTTTTTTTTTTTAGATCTTTTATCAATTCAATTCAATTTTATTTATATAGCACCAATTCATGAAACATGTCATCTCGAGGCACATTACAAAGTCAAATTCAATCTTATTATACATATTATACAGATTGGGTCAGATTATACCGATTGGTCAAACATGTCCTATATAAGGGAACCAGCTGATTCAAAGTCCCGACAAGCAGCATTCACGCCTGGAGAAGCGTAGAGCTACAGGGAGAGTTGTCTGCATTGTCCATGGCTTTGCAGCAATCCCTCATACTGAGCAAGCATGAAGCGACAGCGGAAAGAAAAACTCTACATTAACGGGAAGGAAAAACCTCCAGCAGAACCGGGCTCAGTATGAACGGTCATCTGCCTCGACCGACTGGGGATTAGAGAAGACAGAGCAGAGACACAACAAGACAGACAAAAAAGCACAGAAACACACATTGATCCAGTAATCTGTTCTACATTAGATGGTAATAGCGGATGATCTGTCTTTCCTGGATGATGTCACAGCTAACAGAACGTCAGACCAGGTGTACTTATTATGAAGAAAAAAGAGAGGGAGCAAAAAGTTAAAAGCTGAAATGACGACAGTCAACAGTCTGTGCGGTCATAAACAGTTTTTTTAAACAATTACCTTTAAACTGTCTTATTAACATCCCAACAGTGCAGGTAGGATTGGCACAATTTCTTTATTTTCTTTTTATTTATTAATTTGGTCATGGTTCAGTTTTTCTCCAGCACCTCCTCCTCTCATGCTGCTCAGCCTCCACTCCCTCAGCAATCAGTCACACCTGTTAGGCGCTAATCAGTCAGAACTCACTCCACCTGCCAGCCTCTCTACTTAAGCCTCCCTCAGTCTTCTCTTCCCCGCCGCCTCGTCTTCAGTCTCTACCAACACCACGCCTGTCAAGTCCTGTTCCCATCAGTCTCCATTCACTCCAAGTATTCGTCACAAGATCCTGCTCTGTGTCTCTTTCAGTCCATCATCTCCAGTCCGGTATCTAACTTTGGTCTTTATCATCAACTACTCAGTACTTTTAATAAACTTCAAAAGAACAAGCTCTGTGTGTGTGCGTGCTCTGTCTGGGTTCACGAAGACAAATCATGACTAATTTATTTTTAAACCGTTATTGCGCACACAAAAACCCTTTACTAAAGCAATAACACTAAATACTGGCCATTTAGAGAAAGTTAAAGTTTTTTGGAAAACTGGAACATAAATATTCAAGACATTATAGATTGTTTTAATAAATCTACAGTCATGAAATAAAAATCAGATGCCCTATATAGAATTTTGGTAAAATTAAAACGCTGCAATGCTTCTCTTTACTAAAATTCTTATTCCGTTTAAGCACATTAACTTCCAAAATGTTGCATCATATAAATATCAATTATGCAGTTATTTCTGTGACACCTGTACGATGATCTGAATGTAATTATGTGGAATTCGTTATTCTCTTCACTCAGTTTAATCCATCAATTGTGATGGAGGCTTGGGCAAATATTCTTATGTATAGAGCAAAGAGTCAAGTTTTAAGCGAAGGGAGATGAATACATTCTCAATATTTGGGTCTTCAGAAAGGCAGCAAAAACAGTCCCATCTGGGTAAAAGTTAAATTGCAAGTTTGCTACCCAAGAACAAACAGACACAAACTCAAGCAACTTATATGAAAATGTAGAGTCACTTTTCCACAGGAAATATATTTTATTTGTTCCTAGATATAGCATCATTACATGTTGAGTTGATTTGTTTTAAGAACTGTACTGTTTACATCACCAATCACTGGTTTACCAAATTACATGTAAATCAGACCATAACTTCACGATTATTAATTTCCCCATGTCACAGGAATAAGCAGTATTTTTGAAGTATTGTCTTAACTAAATCTATACATCTGCCTTCATTTGATTACCCAATCAGAAGCTTACAAAGACATGACATATTTTAGTCTTCCCCAAATTGTTTAAAAATATAGTAACCTTGGTGGATGCAAACATTTTAGCTTGAAGAGAGTAATAAAAATGATCTTTGAAAAATTATCTCATTCTTCTGGCAATTGGCAAATAGAAATTACTTTGGCAAACCTAGCTGAGCTATAAAAGGAAAAAAGTGGAACTTGATTGATTATCAGTGTGTGAGAAAAAGGGATATATGTTTTTACATGCAGTATCAGTAAATATCTGGTACAAATTGTAAGGGTCTGACAGTCCAACTCTTAGTGAAGTGTTTATCATATCTGTTAGATCTGTGCTAGTCTGAGCTCTCAAGTTACTCAGTGTTTGCTCCCTCATGCAGTAATAACCTGTCTGAGCAAGGATAACCATGGTTATTCAGTAGAATATATGTCCACATTTACATTTAGATGGTTGTGCAAATCTGTCGGACTGATCTCAAAACTAATTTTACCACCATGCTCTGAAGAAAGCAAATAATCAGTCATTCAGTCATTCACCTTCTGTACCCATCTAATCCCGTTCAGGGTTGTGCGTAGCTCAATCTCCAAGTAGGCTTCTCCCTAAACCAGCAGAAAGAGAGATGAGACAACAGCAATGTTTTATCTCTCTCTCTCTCTCTCTCTCTCTCTCTCTCTCTCTCTCTCTCTCTCTCTCTCTCTCTCTCTCTCTCTCTCTCTCTCTCTCTCTCTCTCTCTCTCTCTCTCACACACACACACACACACACACACACCACACACACACACACACACACACACACACACACACACACCACACACACACACACACACACACATCCATGTTTTAAATACTTACTGAGGACTGTGCCTAGACTTTCATTCATTTTCAACCCTTCCAATGGCCTGACCCTGACCCTAACACTAAACCTAACCTTTAGCAGTTTATGCCTAGCCCTAATCCTAATTGACATCTCAGTCCCAAAAATATCCCCTAGCCCCAAAAAGTGAGGGCCAAAAAAGGTCCCCACTTTTCTTCAAAGTCCTCACTTTACCAGTAAAATGTGCAAATTATGTTCACTAAATAATTTTCAAGTACATCCCTAAGGGTAATTTCAAGTCACCAGTTGGCCTACAATGCATATTGCTGAAAACTGGAGTGAGCTTACATGTGTAGACAGGAAGAAAGGATGAGATCGAAACCAGAGCCCTTCCAGCTGGGAGGCAATATATCTAACCACCATGCAAAGTTACAATGTGTTACATTTTGCTTGAGGCTATTGAGTCTACTGGTCAGCAAACATCAGAAATAAAGACACAGCTGAAGCAGTGCTAGTCTGAAAGAATACACCGAATCAATGAATGAAGGCATATTACACAAGCATAAATATGATTTGATTGCATTGTTATATATTAAAAAGGTTAAAAAAAATCCATATTGTGGGTTTAGCCAAAACTAAACATATATATGTAATCTATACTCTGTAATCTATATGCAGACATTCTCAGATAGGTTCATTGCTAAATGAAATGTAAATGCTGGTTGGGAGAGCTTTTCCTTTAAGATGTTCTGCTCCAGTTCAGTCTAAATCTTTAAAGAAAAAAGGGGGAAAAAAGTTGTTATACTAATACATTTTTTACGCTGATTATGTTTGGTCAAATATCATCTTTCAGCCCCAAGCTTAATGCACAATTGTGCATTAACATCAAGAAACTCTTGACAATTTTGTACTGGTTAAAAGCAAATGAGTCAAAAAGTTTTTATAAGAGTAAAATAACATTGTGCAATGTTGATTGGAGGCAAAAAAAAAGTCTATCAGGTGTTTTCATTTTATCTCTGATTCTAAAAGAATTCTCGTAACATAAATTATTTAATGAAAAAGACATTAAGACAAAGCTCAAATTTCTCTCTACATTGTTAGAGTGAATGTTTGAAGTAAAAGTTAGCAGAGTTTTTGTAAAGCAACCTCATCAAACTTTTCAATGGGGAGCAGCCATGTCAAAAGTTTGATTTTGTCTTGTGGTCCCTAACGGCACAGGCGAGGCGTCTAAAATAGTGCACCAGATTTTTTTTTTTTGTGTGTGAATTCTGGCTGGAATGAATCCTAGCAGCGGCATAGTTTGAGCATATCACAATATTTTTTAAATGTTCTGTGGCCCACAAACACGCAGACATCTCCACAGAAGCTTTGTTCCATCAAACACAGCACTCACAGAGGGGGTCCACTACGCTTTGGAGTAGAAAGGGCTTCGCCGTTGGTTTCATCCTCGTCCATCACCGTAGTGACCGGGCAGCTTTGATCCTCCTCTCCACTACATCTCATCCGCTCCCCCCCCCCTCCTCTCGCTGGGCTCTGAAACATAATGGATGGCAGCGAGGCAGGCTCAACGCTTTGTTGCCATGGCAATGGCAAAAGAACTAATAACCTGGTAGCGAACAGATAAGGCCGTGAACAGAGTGAGTGGATGGAGACACAATGGAGCACAAAGTGGAGGAGCATTATTGCCGTGGGTATTCATCAATTCCATCATTGTATGTGAACCAAAACGACATACCTGGAATAAAATGTCAGGAGCTGCCGAAGCTGAGGATGGGTTGCCATCATGGAGGTCCGAGGCCCCAGTCAGGGCCAGCAGAGGAATATGGTTCACCTGCTTTTTGTTTATTAAGTAGATGGAATTACATATCCGGCTTCAATTTAGATTAAAATAAAAAGTGATTGTTATTGTTTTTCTGGTGTTCTTGAATTGTACACAGCTGTTTAAAAGTAAAAGCACTCCGTTCTAAGTAAAATCTGTTTTCATATTTTTCAGCCCACGCCCCAAAATCATTCCAGCTGTTCTTTAATTGTAATATTTGGGCAAAACTTCTATTAATTAGCCTCATTAACTGCTTGAGGTTCGAGAGGATTTTTATAACTAATCGATACATTTAGGAGCTGAATTCTTTCTTTTCTTTCTAAATTCTATATTTCTGCACTGTAGTCAGATTCTTAAAATCAGTTTTCTTTTCATATAAAAACCACTCAGCAGAACAAATAGTCCTGGATCTGCAGCAGCACATTCTTTAAAGGGTCAACAGGGAACGTGTTAGTCTGCTTTTCGGTAGTAGCTGAGTGATGGATGCACTTTGAGGTGCTTTTCCTTCAGATGTCTTCCTGCTCTTCACTTGATGTTCTTTGAGCACTTCCAGGTCGTCGGCGGCAAAACATTTCTAAGCTTTGATCTCTGCTCCTCGTCGTTAGTTTTAAGTTTGTGTTGGCGCACGCCGCCCAGTGCACGAGCTTCACAAACAGAGGGAAAATCCTGCTTAACCTCTGCTTCCCACACTCGATGCCTTTATGCTCTCACTGTGTGAATGGACTGCCATTATGTTTTTACTTTACATATAATCTTCCTGTGTGCTTGGATAAGGTTCAGATCTCAGCATGTCAACATCTGAGCATGCTGGCTCACTGAAAGGACTCCAATCAGATGAGATTGAATGAAGACTGACATAATGAACAGCCACAACAAAAAGACAATATACATATATATATATATATATATATATATATATATATATATATATATATATATATATATATATATATATACACATACATATATATATATATATATATATATCTATATATATATATATATATATATATATATATATATATATATATATATATATATATATTGATTCTTTGTACTATGCTCCCAAGCATCATGCAACACCTATTCTCTTCATCTAACTTCACTTGGATTATGTTGCCTGCTTCTGCAAACTGCAATTGCATTAGGATAGATCTAACATCCCATAAGCACAAATGTCACCTGATTGTCACATGTATTTGTTTATTTGAATCATTCTTTCTTGAGCATCAGCCAAAAAAAAACAAAAAACGTGAAACTATGTAATTCCAAAACACAAGAACTTGATAACCAAGTTTCATTTTGTGGTAGATTTACCTCTAACACACAGGGTTAATGATAAAGTGGAACTGAACTTGGATATGGCCCCCCTGTAAACACTTACTTTGCAACTAATTTGTAGTGTGCTGAGGGACAGCATGCATCTGGAATACTTATTTTTATTCAAGCTATAACCTTCTTCAGATTTGGCTTCAGTATTTCCAGGTAATATTCATCCCTTCTGCAGCACAACCCTCACAACAGGATGCTCCCATCCTGTACTGCAAAGTTTGGGATGGTGTTCTTAAGGTGGCAAACTTTAATAAACTTTTTCTCCTTGCCTGTGATGCTAGTGATTATGGCCAAAAACACATCCATATTAGTTTCATCAGCCCACCGAACATGTTTCCAGAAATGAAGGTCTTTGTCCCTGAGTGAAATTGCAAACAGTCATCTGAGTTTTTATGTTGCTGTTGGAGTGATGGTTTCTTCCTCACTAACTGGCCTTACAGCCCATATTGGTAAGGGACTGATTTCATTGGGCATAATGACATTCAGTTATCAGATTCAGCTAACATTTTCAGAAGGTCCTTTTCTTTAGTTCATGGTTGTTATGAACATTTAACACTAAAGCACATTAGTCTCTGGGGAACATAACCTGTGTCCTTCCTAAACATTATGATGACTGGACATTCCCATGGTTTTTATAACTGTGTATATTGTTTGGAGGGATGACTGTGCCTCCTTCGGGCATCTGGAAATGCACCCCAAGGATGAATTAGTTTTATGAGGGTCCAACATTTTGTTCTCGATATCTTGCCTGATTTCTTTAGATGTTTCCAAGATGTTACACATAAAGCCGTTTGTTTATAACATTCACATGTACACCAGTCAGAAGCCTAAAAAGGAAAAACATCATAATCTGGACATTCCCAAAATATTGCTAGACTTTGTAAGTTTTACATTACAAACTTTGTTAAAACATTTGACTTCGTAAAATTTTTTTATGTTTTTTGTTTCACTATTGGGGCATTTAGCAAAAATACATAATTATTGTAATCCTAGATAACCTAATACAGGAAACATCTAGTCTGACTTAATGTGGGACAGTGGAAATGTGTCTTTTTATACAAGTATGTCTGTAATGTCTGGTTTCGCAGTTAGGTATCTGTTACTCAGATGTGACAATATGTCAAACTCTTGTAAAACGTAGGAAATAAGCTAAAAAAGTTGGATCTGTGCCAAAAAATTATCCAATTTAATTTCAGTCTACTATTGTTTCCAGAAATAGAGAAACTATGCTGCCAGAAATATGCCATAGCTTGTAGAAGGCTGCAAAAAATTATAGGGTGATGTGTAGCTTGATATGGGACATATAGTTAAATACTAATGAAACTGTATGTAAACATACTCAGTGGAAACTTTATTACCTGCTCAACATCTTGTTAAAACAGATAGCGAATCATTAATCCACTCTGGATTCTAATAATGGTTCAGGCTGGTCATGATGGTGTAATGGTGCGCGGATATTGTCTTGGTCCACTTTGGACCCCTTAGTACCAGCTGGTGCACGGGAAAAATATGCTGAGTGTATTTGAGCTTTTGTCCTGTATTTTCACCCTAAGTAAATTGGATAACATCCACAGTAATATTAAGCACCCAATTCTTCAACACTGAAAAATAATTAATCTTTAAAAGCCCACATGTAATATATAGTTACACATAAAATATGTGTCCATGATGAGTGCATTGAAACTTCTGACTGGCATTGTATGTACACGAAGAATATCAGCTCATAAAGATGAACCAGTTTACTTTGCTGGTACATTTCGATGGGGATCTTCACTATCAGCTTTATCTTTGTGTGCACTGAATTGGAAACTCATACAATTTCCTTAAGAAATGGTGGACCTCTTGAAAATATTTATTTCCACGAAACAAGCCAGTCATGTTGCAAAGGGCTCTGCCCTCATTAGACGTGAACAAAGATAAGAGGATTGTTCACAGTGAGCACAAAGGAACCTTCAGTTTATCCTTGTGGTTGTTTTCTTTCTGCTTTTACTTTGACTATCATCTAGCACTCAGCGCAAGATACAAAAAAAAAAAAAAATCTAAAGAAAAGAGTGTTGGTGAAAGGGAAATGTCAAATGTTTACTATATGGGAGGAATTACTGGGACGATGGAGTCCATTTCTGACCTCAGAGGAGATGTGAGATGAACGGTAGCGGCAAGCCGCCGGTGTCGCGACCTGTAATCGCCCAATCTGCCGAGCAGCAAGCAGAGGGAGAGGCGAGCGCTGAGCTGTTTGTTGTTGTTCAGGGTTAAGGTCGAATGTGTGAATAATCCAGCCTTGCAAGAGCAAAAGCTTGATGGCTGATATCCAGAAGCTTCTAGCTCATATCTCCCCCACAAGCAGAAAGAAATCATTTGTGAATACCTGGATTGGTAAGAGACTGAGATATGAGTTCAAATCCAAAAGGGGAAAATATGACTCCTCATTTTATGCTTTTTTTTCCCCTTTCATTAAAGCTGTTCTCATTGCTTTACCTGCTACACCATATTTAACCTGCCATTTCAGCTTTTTCACTGCAGTGGGAGCATTTCAATAGTTCTTTGATCATTTTTGCCATTGTGATGAAGTTTCAAAAAGATGAACACAAACATTCTCTTTGACTACACGAAAATGTTTGTCCAACAAATAATATTCCAATATTCGGATGTATGATAATTCCTAAATGTTTCGCCTAAAAGCCCCTCTTCCTGTACTGCCAGAAATATGCACCTGTTTATGCATTTGCATACGATGGATTGTGTGAATCCTAAAATAATTAATCTTCGGGCTATCACCTATTTTCTGGAAATACTTTCCAGACAAACAAAAACTCCCTCCTTTTCTCCCTGATGTGAGATATGCAGAAAGTATCCCCAATTAAATAGTGTCTTGTTACTAATATCTTAGTATTTCAAAAGAAAAACTGTATTTTTCCAAGTCACATATTGAAGAGCTTATAAAAAACCTCAGATTGAGACTTGGGTCTTTTACGGACATAAGTCATGAACATATTTATTAGTGCTTTAAAGATGCTGGACGCTGTTTATCTTGGTGCACTGAGACTCATCACATGATGTAAAACTCTTATCATTTCACTCTATACTCTTAAGTTAACTGTCCTTCACAGTCCACACACAGACAGCTACAATGGTATGGTTTCATTTGCACATACTTAACAGCTTATTACCTATGTATGTAACTCCCTAAGCAGTATTTTATTTAAACAGAGAAAATACAGTTAGGCACAAATATTTGGCTAGGAGGAAAAACACACAAAGAGGTTAATCCACTGATGAGCCAAAGATTCCCCCAAAATAATTCTAATTCTAGGTAGTTTTTTTGACAGCGTTGACATTTTTCTCTTAGTCATTAACTTTTCAGCTTGCAATTAAATTTTAACAGAGACTATCATGACAGAACAAATTTGTCTTGTGGCTTTCAGGGCATAAATAGATCGTATTCGTGCTCGTAGTACCTTCTTAAAATATCTGTTTGCCAAATCTATACAGTGACAACGATTGACAAATAAAAGTTTCTCCTTTGAAAAGCATCTCTGCAGTGAGACTTTGGCTACGTTCACACTGCAACCTGAGGTGACCCAATTCAGATTTTTTTGCCCATATGCGACCTGTATCTGATCTTTTCATGACAGTCTGAACAACACAGATCGGATTTTTTCAAATGCGACCCGGGCCGCTTGGATATGTGGTCCTGAATCCGATATGTATCTGATCTTTTCAAATGCGACCTGTGTCTGTACGGCCAGGTCACATATATCCGACCTGTACGTCACCGATACTTTTCATTGATATGGTAACAAGCACCTGTTGCAAGCCAATACAGCCCCACGGCAACGCGTTTGCTCAATGCTATAGCCCGCCAAAGATGTGTGTCTAAACAGAGCCGTTCACAGACGCACATAAAGGTTGCCTTTGTCATTCGAAAATTGTGAATGAAGTCCGTATCAGTAAAGCCGCTCACATCGCTATCCCACTATTCCTGGCTTCGACTCCGCACCCACACATTTCTCTGTATGGACGTTACTGCCACACAAAACACCATTGCCAAAAATTTGGGTCTTTCTTTTCGATCTTAAAAAGATTGCGTCGGTAATGTGCTGGCTCCGCCTGGAGAAGAATTTAAAGAACACAAGATACGCTGCAGCATTACGATCCATGTTTACTTGCGCAAACACTGAGGACGCTTGCTATGTGTGACATCAACGCATCCTCAACTGCGCATGTGGGACATTCAAGTTGTATGAATTCAGTTCACACAGGAGATCACATACAAGTCGCATATATTTGGAAGTGTGAACGAACACGTAAAAAAATCAGATTTCACAAAAAAATCGGAATTGAACATCAAGGCCTGCAGTGTGGACGTAGCCTTAGATGGAGGGAATAGTAAAGGTTTGTCCACCAAAGACTCTTAATGAAAACTCCGTCCATGCCTGGCTAACTTTTTTAGGTGAGGTGTTCTTTTTTCTGTGGCCTTGTTGAATCCGGATCTTTGATTGGCTACTCCCTGAGGAAGCTGCTCCATTAGCCATTGGAGTCCATTCTAGGAGAAGGAATTATGGGTATATTCAAACCTCACCACCAGGTTAAATTGAGGATTCTTGGGAGGTATTATAATGCAGATGAAGCTCCTCCACAGTTCCTCTGTGTTCTTTTCTCTTCATTGAAGATACTTGGCCCTATTTTCTGCATTTAACTGTCATTGATAGACAGCACTGTTTCTGGAGTTTTTGCTGTCATACGCCATATTAACATCTTTGTATTTCATCCCATACTGTACCAATCACTCCGATGCTCTCTATATAACTGTTTTTCCTCATTGATGAAGTTTCTAACTGTGCTATTCCTGTCAATCTGTAGTTTTGCGCTTATTTTCTTGTCATTCTATCCTCTTAAACCCCTGTCATTCAAAGCAGATGGTCAGTCATACTCAACGTGGTTCTGTGTCTGGTTCTGCAGGAAGTTTCATGATGTTAAAAGGGAGCGGTTCCTTTTTCTATATGCTCACAATGAGGGATTGCGGCAAATTCAATGACTGCGCTCCCGTAACTTGTTTTATCAACTATGTATTTAGAATTAAATGTATTAGTATTATATCATGCTGTATTTAAAATTAAATAACATTGTCTGATTTTAGAGCTGAAGGTGACAGCAGGATTACATTTTATTATGAATTACACTGATATAAACTTAACTGGAGTCAAATTGTATTCTATGTACATACCTACATATAAATTTGACCGGTTTATAAAGTGTCATGACATATCTCATTTTGTTTAATATAAATAAACTGAATTGGCCTGTGTCATTCTGCACCCATTTGTGAAGACTATACCCCAAATGTCAAGCAGTTAAACAACAGGACAACCCAGCCTCATTCTTACCCTCAATGCGACCCCCCCATTAATGCAGGTAATGCTGTCTCGATTCTTCTGCCGTATCTCTGTTGCACTGTTGCTTCTCTGGGTTCACACTGGTAACGTCTCTGGGTGGGTCAATACAGACTTCTATTTGTACCAAAGTGCTAACGATTAAACGCCTCTTTATTTCTCTTGGTAGTCGTATTTTAAGGATTTATGGAGATGAGTAATCATAAGCATCACAAAATGCACAAATGTCATGTCTAAATGAATTTAATTGCATATTATTTCACATCATGCCCCACTCTCATACATTGTGCTATTGGTCCCCATTTGAGTCAGAAAACTTAGACTTTTGATGAATTTGAGACAAATTATGAACAGTTTGTTGGTTTTCTCAATATAGTTTTGACTAAGACAGAAATCTATTCCCAAACTAAACGTCATTTTAAAAAAACTTTCAAAAATTCATACCCCTAGAATACCTGATTGAAGAAGGTGAACTTCTTTTGCCTGCAGTGAACCACATGGCGCACCTGACACTGGAGCTGATGGTGTGTTTACTGGAGATGACCCGTCTCAGAGAACAAAGCAGCAACAATTATCTTCAGCGTAACCTCACTTCAGAAGAGCTTGAAGTTCATCCTCAGCATTGAACAAACTGACAGCCAGGCTCAACGAAATATACAATTTTCTGAAAACACAGTCAAAGAAATGTAATGCAGATACCTCTTGCCTCAGCATTTTTTACTGCAGCTCTCCTCTCAGCACGTCCTGCCGTTTGTAGAAACACCTGGAAATCTCTGAAATATTTAAGTCTTTACAATGAAAAAAAGGTGCATTTACTTGAGCGAGTGTCTGAGCCAGAAACTAATGAAAAGATTCCCCGGCTTTACAGTTTGAGACTGCGCATAAAAAGTCAGAGAAAAATGGGAGCTTTTCAGCCCTGCTATTTGTTCTGTGTATCAAAAAAGGTGCAGACGTTCCGTTTCTTTCTCTCCCCCTGCTCTCATTTAGACTCATCTGAAATGAGTATGGTACTTACACATGTAACTATCCAAATTCAATTTTCTGTGGATATTTCTAAGTAGTGCATGCATTAAAAAGCTGTATTTGCACATACACGAGCTGGGCTGAATTGCATGAAAAGAGTAACTCCTCCTGTCGAGCTTATTACCCTTACGCCTGGGCTCGAGCAGGGAGCAATTAATCATATTTTTGCTTTGGGTTAGAATACTGATTTTCTTCTCCGCACAAAGGAAATGTAATATTATCAGAGCTGGAAATTCATCCAGCAGTAGGTACAGTTTAGCTCTGAGGCTTTCTGCTCCCTGTCGAGTCGAGTGCCATAAAATAATGTGAGGGGAGCTGGAAGACCGAATGGCTGCTGCTCAGCTGGGTGCTGGAAATGAACTGTCTGTCTCTCCATCTTTCGTTAATATGTTCTGTTACTGAGGGGCATTTTCAAAACGACTTCTGGCAACTATGCTCACCTGGTTTAGATTGCACGGCAGCAGCATGGGAAGAGTCCTAATGGAAAGGAGGGATCAGCCCATGAAAGGACCATTTTCTCTGTATTCATCATAAACAGACTTATCTGTATGTTCTCTCTCTTCAGTTTCCCTCAAAAGCCATCTCTCCTGCAGTAAATATGATTCTTAAAATGGGTTTCCATGAGATACGATGTACAGGGGCAGCTCCGCAAATTAGATTATTGATAAGTTTAGTCCATTTCTGTAATTTAATTCTAAAAATAAAACTCTTTTAAATGTTGACTGATTACAAAATATGATATATAGTTTGATAAGTGTGGCTTAAAACCCAAAACCAGTTTAAATTATTTCATTTTCTTGCAGAAAACAAGTCATGGACTTCAGCTGGAGCCAGTGCTCCAACAGCCACACGTACAAACCCAGGACATGGCTCTACAACTGTGGCATTTTTTGTGAAAAATAAATCCTCTAAGAAATTTAACTTCATACTTCTATGAGAACATTATTCCAGGCCACACAGTGATACTTTGCTTCTATAATGTTTGATAGCAGCAGCTGAAAGGCTGAATATGTTATCTGCTAAGATGTCAACAAACTATAGTTCATATTTTAACTGACTCTGTTTTTGATGAGAGATTATGTGTTGCAGATGAATAACTTTCAAATCAAATAGAAAATTAGAAGAGATTGCAAAATATTCCCGTTCATGCATCAAAGCACATCTTTTGATCTCTATCTGATTGGTGTTAATCTCAAACATAGTTAACAAATGTTTGTGTCAAAAATATTATGTTTACAGTATTTATGCATTAAATATGTAGGGAAAATGTCAGATTTATTTATTGTAGTATTTGATGTGAATATTACATACCCAAAGCTAGTCAAAGGAAAGTTTAGCAGTCTGGGGCACTTCTAACCAGACTGGCAAAAAGATGAGCTGTAAAGGTACCTATTAGTGTAGAGGAGGATGTTGGAATTTTGAATTTCCTGTTTTTAAATGTCTTTTTGGGGGAGCTTCGTGCTTATTTCAGCAAGATGTCACACCTTGTTCTGCTGGACTTCCAGCATGTAGCGTCCAGTGTCTTTTTGGAAATGTCTGGAGCATCACAAAGAGGAGAACCACACCACAAGGACCGTGGACATTTAGGGTATACAGCTAATAAATGACTGAAAGTAAAAAAACTAAAACAAATAGGAAACATGCATCCATAAAAGTTATTTCAGGATTTAAAATGTTTTGGCCACATAATGAAGCTTGTGTTACATTCAGAGGCAGAAGCAGCTGGCATGACAGGTAAGACAGGTGAAGGTGTGTGTATAAGTGACTGTTCTTTGTGTTGCTTAGTCACAGATCCTCAGGGTTGTTTGTCTTTGACAGTATCACAGCTAACTTTTTTTTTTATCTGCTCCTTTTAATTACCTCTTTAATTTGCAGTTTGACGATCAAGGCACCCGTCTGAAATTAGAGGAACCTTGAAAAGTTCTCGCCCTTTTTTTATTTCAAACTCTATTAGAAGCTTATTAAAATTCCAGTTTTGAATGGTGGATGCTTTTTAGCCATTAGTGGGATGTCACATCAACTCTCAGAGGCTGGATTATTGTGCGATGTGCCCTTGTCTTTCAGCTCGGCGAGTGCTCACTGAAAAGGCGCTCTGCCGCTTCAAAACAGGATATGAAAATATACAAAGCCAGGTTTTTATTCCTGTGTTTATCACCTTGAGTCTGGATAAGCAGAAGATGAAAACATATAAAGCAGAAAAACAAAAAAACAAAAAGAAAAAAAAAAAAAACGAAGTGAAAACACCCAGCTGCATCTCTCAATTTCTCTCTCTTTTGTTTCCAGTGAAAGGCTCAGTTGTTGTTCTTCCGCTGTTGAATCAGTTTTCTGACACCCGATCATTTTTGCTTGTATCATTTCCAAAACACATGGGGAGAAAATAGCTTCCCATTCCAGAAAATGGGGAAAAAAAAGTAGGATATGAGATTTTTAAGTTTATTTGCAAAGTTTAAGTCGGAGCGAATTTTCAAAGCACATCAGAGGAAAAGTTTAACCACAAAGAGAGAGCGAGAGAGAGCAAGCGAAACTAGCTAAATTAGTTTACACCCAGTGTTTTTCAGCTGCAGGACACAAACTGAGATTTCTGCTGTGGGAACAAAGAGTTCCTTTCTCGGCTTGGCAATGGAGTAATTAATGAGCAGAGGTGGACAAAATGTGTGTTTAAACTTGTTCAAATCGCAACATTTGACTTCATGATCCCTACTCTTTTAAACCGTTGTTTTTAATGATCTAAAATATAAGCTAACATGTTTGTAAATGCTTTTTAGCTCAAGTGTCCATCTTACTGACATGAGCATGTGATTTCTGCCTCAGGCTGTTTGGGGGCACAAATAATAGAGAAATGTCACCAAAACCCTTAAGCAAAACTACTTTCACATCGAAATTCACTTATTTTTTACAAAAAAACACCACATATTTTCATCTGTATGAAAGGAAGACAGGGTGTAACAATGTTTACACTTTACACACTGTGTTTTTTTCTTTTGACCAGTATAGATTGTTTTTGGTGGTGTTTCCTTTCTTTTTTTATTAATTCTCAGGTTCAGGTTTTTTGTCTTTTTTTCTCTCTTGTGCTTATGTCAAACTTGTCCTGGATATGTAATCAGCACACATGCTCATTGTGTTCCATACGCCTTTTGTTTTATTATGAAGCCTTTTGGCCACTAATTCCTGTAAATTAGATGGTGCCTATTGTTACACAACATCCATGACTTCATCCTTCAATCTTAGGCTGTTCCTTCCTTTGATGTAAGGATTCAAACTGTTTCCAAGTCCTGCCGTTCCAGATGCAATTCACAGCTGCCCGAGCAAACCCATTTTAGAAACTCATCTTTTGTAAAAAAAAAGTATATTTTAAAAGGATCTACTTTAAGAAACACTGTATTGGTGTATCATGATTCCTTTCTATTTAAAGCATTTAAGTTTTCTGTTTTTTAAAATACACACAATTTAACAAACATTTCAGTGAGTAATCAAAAGTACATGAGTTAAGATTTAGGAGAAACACATTTTTGCTGCCTTGCTTACCAACACAGTGTTGTAATACAGCAAAATTCAATAAGGCCTTCTTTATCAGTTGTTTAATTTTAGTCTCATTTCTGCATCGATATCTTTTAAAGTATTTGGTGTTTTTGTTACAAATATCTAAATCGTATTTCCGATTCCAGTGAGATTTATGTTGACATGTCTCAGTTCAGAGGTCTTACATGAGTTCCCACGAGAAGATGGCTTTGGGGAGAAAACACAAGAACACATTCGGTAAGAAGTTTTTCCTTGCTTATTTCAAAGAGAAGAATGTTCTAGTATTTTGTTTACACACTGTATATGCCAGTCATGGTTACATCTTGACAAAGTCAGACACTGCATGATCACCATCCTCTAAATATCTGCAGCATTTTATCCTTTCTCCGTTCCCTGTTTTAAACAGAGGCCCTTAACAGCTTGACTTTTGAAATCAGCAGAATCACGATGATAAAACGTGGAAATTTTTTGACTTAATGATGTATTTATCCGATAAGAAGCAGTTATGTGACAGCGAACAACTTATCTCTCTAACTCAAAGGGAAGTTAACGGAGCATGGCCACAAATGCTTCATTGATGTTGAACGCAGCTTTGGCCAGCGGTGAGTTGAAGATGAGTCGTTGCTGACCAAACATCTTTTTCAGATGTATGCTGCACAGCCAGACTATTAATATTGTTATCTACGAGTAGTAAAGACTATAAACTCAGTGAGGGTTGCAGAGATTGATGTTACCATTTTCCCCCCCTTTTTTTTCTTCTCTTTTTCCTTTTTTTGCTGTTTAGCTGACAGCAGCGGTTTGTCTACGTACTGAGCGGAGAAAGCTGCAGCAGTAATGGACCAAACTTCCAGTCTGACTGCTGCCGGTTTCCCATCTATGGATCATCATGTCAGGTGGGTTTGTACTCCATCAAGCTTGACTGCCAATCCAGAACAAAAACAGTTGGATGTTCCAATTAAAGTCCCCATTCTTGCTCCTTCTGTCCTCTCAAAGATGTGTTGTACCTTAAAGAGAGAGCCATGTTTATTTGTTTCTATTCCCACATTACAGGGTTACACACCTGGAATAGGTTTAAAAAGAAATATCACAAACTTCAGAGAAGGGGAGAGATATTTAAATGTATCTTTTTTTTCTTCAGGCAGTAAATGTGTCTTTATGTACTGTTCACCTTTATTCAATTTACTGGATCAAAACACTGTGTTATTCTCTCCTCTCCGGCTGATCTGACGATGCGCACTTCTGATCAAACTTTTAGCCGTCTGATCAAAAGTGCTTTTGAGGTTTCGAGCATTGTTTTGACGAGTGCTTGTTAAGAATTCTTTTTATGATTTTATTTTATTTTATTCATATGAAGAACTCATGGGGTTTAACTCCTAAGGGAACGGGACAAAAAGTAAGGCACTGTCTGTACATCCCAGTGGCTTGACTGCAGGCAGGCCGTCTCAGATTTATCCCGGCATTTCAGTGAGAAAACGTGTCTCAAGAGATGAATACATTAATCAGTGGTGCCATTCAAACGCAAGGAGGGGTAGCATACCGAACAAGAAAGAATGGCTTTAATCAAACTACTTCATGCGACAAACTGTCAGTAGGGACTTACTGGCCACTTTTGTGACTCTGTACTGCCATTAACTTTATGTTCGATCTCTGTTTTATTATTGAAAGTTTTCGATAAAACATTCCCCCGGCTCAGTGTTCCTGGCATTGAAGTGGGGTTCTAGCTTTGTTTTCCTTTCCCCATAGAAAATACACAAGATCCACTGGTCCCATGTATTGGCTATGTCTGCTTCCCCTTCTTTCAGCAGTCAGCGTGTGACAGTTGGTGCTTCTTCATGGTCGGAAAATCAGAGATGCTCCCTCATGGTCGGAAATTGGAAATTAAACAATCAAACATGCATACAGTGGAGCAATTGAGAGAGTTTCTTTCCCTTGTTCGTGGATTTCTCAGTTTGGACAGCTATGATTATCACATTGATACACTTAAATCCTATGCAAGGTCTCAGATTATGTGTAAATTTCGTGACATTGTAGTGCTGTGGTGCATTAAAGAAAACTCTGTTGGAAAAACTCAAACCTGTAATAGAGAGTTTTTTTCATTGTGCAAAATCATGTTGAGTTGTACATTTCAAGTCATATTTTTACTGTGAGTCATATTGCTAAAGGACTTTTCTTTAACTTGATTTGAGGGTTATAAAGGTCGGTTGCAGGAATATTCAAGCTTATGCATTAAATATGTGTAATATGTATGCCTGCCTACTTATTTGATAACTTTTAAAACAACATATCCTTGAATCCAGCTTTAACCGAGCTTGTTCTTTTTTCATGAAAATGGCAGATTTAATAAAAAGAAATTAATTCTAGACTTGTTTTCACATATTTATTAAAAGTTATAGCTACAACTTTTTCATCAAAACACTATATATTCAAAACTAATGTGTAAAATAAAAGTATACATTTTACTGATATATATATATATATATATATATATATATATATATATATATATATATATATATATATATATATATATATACATACACACACACACACACACACACACACACATACATACATGGCAGAAAATGACTGTAGGTAGCAGGTATAATAGGGCAGAGTCCCAGGTGACACAGATGCTGGATAATGAGCATAGCACAGGGGGCTTGAATGAGGTAAATTGGCTGCAGCTATGGTAGAGGGTGACAGCCATATAAACATGGTGGAGGGTTACATACAAATAAACGTGGATGGACCTGAAAAGAAATACAAGGCCATAATCTGGCATGACACAAATGCAAGAAGTAACTGTCAGGATTTGTCTTCGATTAACCCAGAACCACAACACACGGGACTAAAATTGAGAGTTTTTATTGAAAGGTTGATGGGATGGTGGATGATGTAGGCATCCACCAGAGGCAGGACTGCACAGGAACAGGGGTGCAGATGAGAGAGCTGACGGCTCGGAGAGAGAGAGTTCTTGGAGCCCAGAGAACGGCAGCAGAGTCCACAGCACGGCAGAGAGCGAACCTAGCTGGTCAGAGTCACAACCGGATTACATCGCTAGGTAAGGTGAATACTTGCAGGTGGAGTCTTAACAGAAAAGTAGCACCGATGAGACTGGAGTCTTTAATGGCAAGCTGAGGTATAAGAGAAGCAGAGGTGGCAGGATTCCAGCAACAAGCAGCGAACACACTGGTAGACAAGCTAGGGGTAGGTGTAGCATGATGACAAACCGGCAGAGTAGTTACCACAGAGGGAGGTTTAAGCAGGGAGGCTGGCAGGTGAAATGAGTCTGACTGATTAATGACTAACAGGTGTGACTGACTGCAGAGGGAGTGAAGGGAAAGCTAAGTGAGGGGAAGGAGGAGCTGAAAACTAAGTCAAATCATAACTAAAGCCCTAACAAAGAGGAAAAACTGAAAACTAATAGTAAACAAAAGCCAAGTCAAAACTAAACCCTGACAGTAACTACAAGGCAAAAAGTGAAGAAATGCCGTAACAACAAAAACTATCTAACAAATCTAAAACATGAAGAAGTGAGCCTTATGGTAAAACCCAAACAGTACAACTAATAACTGAATATGGCAAGACCTATAATAAAAAAAACGAAAACAAAACATGACTCTTGATCAAAACCTTAACCAGAAAGCTCCAAATCATGACTGGAAACTGGAATATTACACTGGAAGCTGCCACAAGTCGCCCCCGAAATGTTTATTGTTTTGATATGCATGATCTTTTAGTGTGACACAGCCCTTTTGCTGTGATAGTATCACTTTAAAAACTGATAATATTGTTTCTTTTTAAAAATGTCCGTTTGTCCATGTTGAATTTTTAGCATTTAAGGTCTTCAAAATGATGCATTATTAACATTTTTATCCATTAATCCTGATGAATCCAATCACTTAAACTACAGGCAAGTCTTCATGACATATCAAAACATGGAGCACTTTAAATGTTCTCCTTTTAAATTCTGACAAAACATAAGTTTTCATCTTTGGACCAGAATCTTTGAAAATATTTTTTTCATCCGTCACTTAATCTGGATGCCTTTAAATTGGCCTTTGATAATAAAGTAAGAAAAAAAAAACAACACCTTGGTATTTTTTCCAGGACATTTCTTTTGAATCCCATATTAAACAGATGTCAAAGGTTTCCTTTTTCACCTCCAGAATATTGGCAAATTTAGAAATATTCTCCCCAGAAAACGTAGTCCATGCATTTGTTAGTTTAAGGCTGGACTATTGTAATTCTTTACTAACAGGAAAAAAATTCAGTTTGAGCCTTCAGCTGATCTAAAATGCTGCAGCAAGACTTCTGATGAAAATTATTCTAGTTTAGCTTATCTTCATTGTCCTCCTCATAAATCAACAACAGAATTTAAAATGATCCTTCTAACATATAAAGCCCTTAATGATTAAGCTCCATCATGCATCAGAGCTCTGATTGCTCCGTCTGTTCCAAACAGAGCACTTCGCTCTCAGAGTGCAGGTCTACTGGTGGTTCCTAGAGTCTCTAAAAGTAGAATGGGAAGCAGATCCTTAAGGCTACTGAGCTGTACGCACCGATACTCGACAAACGTCACTATTCTGCGTCCTGCTATCCAGAAGCAGGAAGAAAGACGACACCCATAGCGGACTATAATGAGAAGAGCAGTCAATGGAGGGAAAGCTCCGGTTAGAAAATAAATTAATGACTGCAAAATGACATGTGTTGTGAATTGAGACTATATGAATAACATTTTATTGAACTGAGTTATTATGGGGATTATTGCAAAAATAGACTTAAAAACAGCTTCTTTTCTAAAGTTGCAAAGTCTATCATCCTGCTGTAATCAGACACTCATTTCCTATTTCACCTTCACACACACACACACACGACCACCAATCTTGTGAGAGAAACTTGATCCATGAAAACAAGCCGAAGCCAAACAAGCCAACCACCACACTTTAACATGGAGGCTGCTTATAATCATCACAAACGCATGTATTTAGCATGGTAGTTATACACACTGGGGCTTTTCCTGCTTGTAAAATAGTTGTCAGGGAGGATCGGGGGTTGAGTCCCACGTATAGCTCTTGTTGTGCTGCGCGATAACAAAACAAGCGTACTGTCAGAAAAAAGCCAATCCCTAAAAAGCGACTTTACGTTTAAAAACAAAATTCCAAGAAACAACAAATGCCAAGTCACGAAAGTTGCAAGCGACTTTAGAGAAAAACAAGACCAGTGTTGCTTATAAGTGGACCATGCAACACTGAAGCTCACATGAAAATCCCTCATGGATTGTATTATTTCTTTCCGCTGAGAAAAAGGCAAATAAAGATAGACTACCTGTACAGACATTGCAGTCACTGGTGTCAGGTCTGGACGTTCGAGAGTTAGCTCCTTACCACCGAGGAAATGTAGAGAGCAGATAGTTGTCTTTGGTCTAATTCCATAGTAAATTCCTCTCGGTTACAAGCTTGTGTCCAACACTGACAATTCTCGCCAATCCTTTGGGGTTTTCAAAAATCAATGGAGAAATGAAAAGAAGTTGACTACTGTTATATTCTTTCATATTGTGACGATCATATTGCGAGTCACTCCTGGAGATATCAACGCAGTGGTGTTTTGTTGTTGCCATAATATGTCTTTTGAAGGGTAATTCAGGACTCATCTGTTCACTATTTGACTCATACATTCCATTCAAGATGGCTGCAAAATGCTACATTTAGTAATTTGACGTCATTTGAGAAATGTCCCATTATTGGGATCAAATCTTCTTTCATACTGTTGGTTTTCATACCATTGATTTTCATCAAAATCAATGGTTTCATCTAAACAGAGAGCTTCTCTCTCTGAAAGCCTTTTAGTTTTAATTTTTAATTTTATGTGTTTTTTAAATCTGCGGACCAGATGTGAAGAGAAAATTGCTTATATCTTATTTTCTAAAATTCCTTGTCTTACAGTAAATTATTTTTAGCCTTGAATATTAATGCAAAGATCCTTTGTGGTATCTTTGACTAAGACATGCCCATGAATACCATATTAAGCAGCTTTCCAGGAAATATTTCCCTTGTGTGACAAGATTACGGAAATTTGATATATCCCCCACCAGAAATGAATAACAATTATTGCATGTTTTTCCTGCATTTATGCTGAATTCCTTTGTTTGTTTTGTTTTTCAGGCTTAAAACCTCAATTAAAAAATATATATAGTTTTCCTTTAGGTTTTCATTGGCTATTACAGATTAGAATTTTTTTAAAGACTTAAGCATTATTAAGAAGAAGTCATCCATCTATAATCTAACACTAAAATTCAACTGTCACCAGTCACATGTTTGTATAATGTGGTCTCACATGGCAGAACTGCTTGATCTGTCGCTACCTGAAGCACTATATACGTTTAGATCATGTTGTTTTAATCATTAACTGTGGAGAAACTTCCTATGTGTTTGGTTATATTTTCTCTCAGCCACTGATCCGGCTGAGCTTAATAAAAGTAAATAGATTTACGTGACCTGACCTGTTCAGCATGGACTTGATTATCCCGAAAACTCTCAGCTTTTCAGCTCTTGCCATAACAAAGGCGACACGAGGACACTTTTACTCCATAATAAAGCTTTTCATGCCTCATAATTGCCTCTCATTACCTCGGCATTTATCTGCCTCCCGTCTCCTTAGTGGGATAAGAATCAATCAGCGGCCGCTCGTCTTTGCGGTGCCGCTGTTGCTACAGCCGTTGGAGGGAAAATAGTGAGCGTTTGTGGGTCGAGCAGTGGATTAGGGACGCCACCCAGAGCTGCTGTGATGACACCATACAATCCTAATGGGCTTCTTCACGCCCTGCTCACCTAATCACCCATATCAACCCCTGTCACAGAAGAGCCAGAGCCACTTATTTATTTGATTTCTCCCACATTAAATTATATAGGATTTAGAAAACGGATTAAATTTTTACACTTGTAAGAAGCCTTAGCCACTTAATTATGGCTGAAAATAATAGTGCAATTATTTTTGCTGAGGCTGAGAATGGATTTTTATGGCCTTGGAGTATTTAGTTAATTATAATGTTTCTCTCTGAAGTCTAATTTCTACTCAGAAACTTTTCATGATGATTTGGGGGATGTTTTTTTTTTTCCCCACTCTGTCTGCTGTGACTGTAAGGTCATTGTTTTGCAGAATGTTATTTATCAGCACTGCTCCTATCAGTGACACAGCTCATCATTCACTGCCATATTGTTGTGGCAAACAATGGGTCCGTGTTCGCAGCAGTACAGTACAAAAATCTGATTCCCGATCAATGGGCCAGATGGTTTTGTCTTCCGCACAATGAATCGTGATGAGATTGTGACAAGCTGAGATTGGAACAATTGTACCTAGGAGCTTTTTGTTGTACTTGAGAATGTGTTTGTGTGTATTTAGCCTATTTGCATTGCTTATTTTGCAAAGATCCAGCAGAAATTTCTTACTGCCATGTTGCAACACAGCATGGAGGTACCCAGTAAGGGTATTCGGATGGACTCCTGGCACAGTTGTCATTTTGACCATATTTCTTCTACACCCTTGGCTCAGTCTTTATTATCATCATCATCATCATCATCATCATCATCATCATCTCAGTCTTCATTATCAGCCTCACCATCTACACCCCTGGTTCAACCTTCATCATCAGCATCATCTTTATTGCCATCCACTGTACTGGCTCAAACAGCATCATCATCCTCATAATCATCATAATATTCCTCTCTGGCTATGTCGTCATTATTGATTCAGTCTTCCTCTGCAGAATGGCTGCCACCATTTTCGCTCCAGCTACACATCATTGCTCATGTTTTACTCAATGAGGGTGTACAGGTGGACCCACCTTACATTAAAGTTCCTGAGTTTTCAATGTCACTGTCCAGGTGAACATCAAGGAATCAACTGTCACCCACGCCAATGTCCAGGGCTTCGCGGGGTCCTAAAGTCTGCAGGGCTCCGCAGTGGCCTAAAGTATCCAGAGTCTGGTTCTAACCTACAGACTCCAGATCCTGGTTCCAGCCTGAAGAGTTAAAGTCAGCACACTCCTAGTGTTATTCAGCTGACTCCTGGTTCCTGTTAGCAGACTCAAGATCCTGATTCCAGCTTGCAGACCTCCAGCAAGCAGAATCAAGGTCAACAGTCAGGGTCATCGCTAGGTGGACCACCTTCTTGTCTGACTTTTCCAGGGCCTCCTGGGCTTTGCTTCCACTGCTGCCAACCTCAAGGGCTTCACTAGCTCTACCTCCTCAACCCCCTCATGCCTCTAAGAATGCTTTGAGGAAGTTTTCCTTTTTACACATCAAACTCATACAGGTAAAGAGGTATCATTGGGAGAAATTACTACGCTTGTCATAGTACAACTTCGTCAGACAGATGCATGATCGGAACAACAGGAATAGAAACACCAATTACTGGCTGCTACAATATTCGTCTTTTAATCAGCTATCGTAATAAAAGTAATACATCAGACAATCTGATGTTGAAAAGGTTACCACTGCTGAAAACATTACTCTACATCGCATGGTGAAGTGTCTTGCCTAAACAATGACTGACACAGTAAGAGCAGGGGTCAAACCAGCAACCTGCCGGTGACAGGACAAAATCCCTAGCTCCTGCACCACTGTCACCCCTTATCGCAGTACAATCTGACATTTGGCCAAAGGTCAAATGAAACGCTGTTGCTAACTTTGGCTTGTTTGTTCATTATAAATCTCTCGTCAAACCAAATGCCGTCCACCTCACTTTCCAAACTGTTGAGATGATGAAGTCAGACAAACTCTACACCTTGCACAGTGTTTTGTTTTATTCCCCTTTTTCTATACTCCTCATGCTTGTGAAAAGTTAATCGAATAACTTTTGAATCTGTGGACATTTCTATGCTGTCAGATTGCAGGTGTTTGGCATAAGGACTCACAAATGTGCTCTTTTAAGTTTGAGTACTAAATGCTGTAATCCAGTCTGGTGCTTTGAAGGGGTCTTATCATGTTTTTCAGTCCTTCCTTTTCACATCGAAATCATTCTTGTTTTGCTCTGTATAAAGTGCAACACCAATGCTTTGGTTTTAATGCCCTGCTAATTTACCTCCCCGTTCCCCCTTTTTATCCGTGTTCTAAGGTGTGTCTTGACAGCAACTTATTTTGAAGCAATATCTTTAAGTTTGAAGCAGGCATTTCACATCCGGCCCCCCAGAGCATTCCACTTCATCTCATTTAGCCATTTTTGTAGTAGGCTGAGGGACAGTGTAAGGAACAACTGATCACTTAGCCACACTCCAGCATCCTTTAGCTTGGAAATAAAATTGTTGGATTCACAAGACTGGTAAACTGGAATTTCATGATCTCGTTTAGTAGCTCCACAGCGAATACTGTGACCAAGTAGGTAAACAATCATAAAGGAAAACAGAAAACTGAACGGCTTTAAAAAATATGACCCAAAAAGAATAGAATGGTTTACATCGGTCACAACATTTCTTCCATGTTTGCTGGACCAAAGGATGCTGGGCATGAAGTCATTCTTTTGCACTTGTGGATCAGTTTGGACCCACAAACAGTTCACACTGGAGTCAAATATAGGCACAATTCTAAAAGTAATGTGAACAACCTCACAAAAACATCTGATTTCAGAAAAAAATTGAATTGAGCATTGAGATCTGGAGTAGGAACAATGGTTTAGAGACTGCAATTATACAATAAATTGTATTCAAGGGCTAAAAAAGTGGATTTTGCATGATATGTCCCCTTTAAACATTCAACAGGTACTCACTAAGTAACAATAACATTGATTTTTTTTTTTTCTGAGAAGGCAGTATGCTGCTGTGTTCTCATAATTTCTGTTCCTTTTGTTTTTAATTCAAATTCAGTTTGTCGTTGGATTTCTTTATCCCGGGACGATCAAAAGGAGTTGCATTTCTGTGTATTTGACAAAAACCTTATAGTGTCAATCTGGCCTAGACCCAGTTGTTTGAGGCCCAGCAATACAAGACTAAGCCTGAGGTGGAGACATTCCATTCCATGACCAAGCAAAGAACCAGGAAAAATTTGCCCCCGGACTGGTCTCAAGTCCCCATCCCTGCCATGCAAGAAGTCGTTGCTGAACTGGAGAGCTCCTTCAGTGCCAGAGTATTGCATCATTGGTGCACAAAAGAGCGTTATTGCAGATCCTTTATATTTCTATCTTTAGTGGGAGCCAGAGAAGTGAGTTAACTTACCTGCTGTGGGTATACACTGAGGGACAATAAAGAATGTTTTTGTCTATCTATCTGTCTGACCATCCGTCCACAATTCTCTGTTATTTCTGTTTTGTGCCTTTCTCAGACCCTCTTTCCTCGTAGCTGTTTAATTATCTGTTAATTGTTGCTCACCTGATTTTAATCCTGTTTATTATTTCCTAGTGTATTTAGGATCCTGGTTTATGTTTGTTCTCTCCAGGATTTTTTGCTTTACACATTGTTGTTCCTTGTTACACTTCCAAGTTTCCGTCGTTCCTTTGTTATCCTTCCATGTTTCCATAAAGTTGTCCTGTTGTTTTCTTCCTGGCTCCTACGCCCCCTGCGTGCATTGTACATTTTTGTGTTCATCATTAACTATCCTTCCATCATCATGGCTCTGTCTTGCTCCTGTCACACTTTGGATCAGTTTCAATGCCATACCATGACACATCCATCCGTCCGGCCATCCATCCATCAAAGCAAAAAAGTTTTTGAAAAGTAAGATTTCTCTTTGAAACTGCAAAACACAAAAGCAACTCTGAAGTATTTGAAAACAATTCTATATACAGCCTATCCAGACCTGGAAACTTGAATAAATTCCATTATTTCTGTATTTTTCCAGTCTTCTTTGAGACCTTGGGGGGTCTCACATCATCACTCGGCGACATTGAATGTGGGTAGAAACTAGAGTATGGAGAGAATCAAGAATCTTGATAGTCACACAAAGCTTATGACTAAGCTTTCTAGTATCCTAAAAACACTGCCAGAATTAAGAGATTTATTTTGAAATACCATTTAATAAAACCCAATGCCATAGTTAAATAAAGAAATTATGCTTTAATGATCCATATTGTTAAGAAAATGTGTCAAAATAGTTATAAAAACACATGCAAACCAGAAACAGAAACTACTGATGTACATAGCGATGTAAAGAGTCTGAGGATAAAAAAAATCAACAACAACTCAATACAGCTTTAATCTGCAGTGTGGATGTAAACACCTGCAGGGGAGTCAGACAGGGAGTACAGACGGTCTGAAATCTGATTCCATGTGTCCTGTGAATGTTGATTTAGGCTGTTTTTTCCATGGGCCAGGAGGGCGCCTGTTTCCCACGAGACGCACTGGGTTGTATGAAGAGATGTTGTTGTTTATGTTAGATACAAATCAAAGAAAAAGACCCCCAGCTCTTTCCTGACTGACAGCTTAAAGAAAGAAATAACTAAAGCGTATAGGTAGACAAACACTCCCTCCCCCCCCCCCCCCGGCGCTTCACACTCTGACAACTTTTCCCACAAACTTTTCTTTTTTTTTTTTATGTTGTCTAACAAATTACATCCATTCGATAATGCAGAGAAAGCAAATAGCAGCAGGGTTCATTTTTCAAAAGGTGAAAACTGCGGATCTGGATCTTCTGCATCCTCGGTCATGTCTGTCACGCTGCAGCTGAAGCACCTCTCTCCATTTTGTTTGTCCCGGTGACATCCCGCTCTACGTGGCTGATCCTCTGCACTCAGGTGAAAAGTTTCCTTCATTAGTCACAGCTGGTTTTGCTTTGCCGCAACAAGATGGAAGGAAAGGACGGAAGATTTGCTTCACTGGAAAAGGTTGAGATTGAGATTCCCATGATTTAGAAAAAGAAAGATATTTCCTGTAGAGACCTTACTTAGAGGTTAAATTTTAGATAGACTCACATCATTTTAAATAATGTACATCAGCCTGCAGTTGTTTTAGTACAGGGAAAGTAACTAGATGCAAAAAAATCGAGGTTCTGTCACATTAATTAAAACAACTCTGGCATAAAATGGTACATTTGGTGAATTATTCAGGTATGTTAATGAAAACATTGAGTGGATGAGAAAAAAAAGTGTTATAATAAAAGATGTTTAATCAACAGCACATTCTTATTCTAGAGGTTTGTAGAACAAAGCACATTCAGAGTTTTGGAGAGAAATCTACAAGGCGTGGAAAGCAGCCGGAGCCCCAGCACAGATGTAACCAAGACATGGACTACAATCGGCACATTCCTTTGGTTAAGCCACTTCTGAACCAGAGACATCAGAAGTGTCTTACATGGGGTGAAAAGAATATACTGTTGCTCAGTGAACCAAAGTCATCTTTTCAGGTCAAAGCAAATTTTGTATTTCATATGGAAATCAAGGTCTCAGGGTTTGGAGGAAGAGAAAAGTAGGATAGAATCCGAGTAGAGTGAAGTCTTATGTGAAGTTTCCGTACCCGCTGATTAAATGGAAAGCTATGCCATCTGCTGGTGCTTGTCCATGATGTTTTACCAGGTCCTACGTCAGCAAAGCTCTCTACCAGAAAGGTGGTAGATAGCTAGAGGTAGAGCACTTCATGCTTTCTGCTGCTGAGGAGTATTATGGTGATGCTGATTTTGTTTTCCATACTTCATATTACATCCACATACTTTCCAGTAGGTTAACATTTCTGGAATAACTTTTATTTTTCATTGATCTGCTGTAATGTTCTGACTTTCTGAATAACATAATTTGGCTACAAGTTAAAGTCATGAAATAAACACAAATGAATGTGTCAAATTGCCATTACCTGTGCAATCGATATTTATATTTCACTTTTAGAATGAAATTACTGGAAATATATATAATTTTTATATTATTCAACTTTTTTGAGATTCACCTGTTTGAGTCTATTTTAGAAGGTTACAAGGAAAGTATTCACATAGTGAGGAAAAGACACTGCTTGACCCTCAGATGTCAGGTGATCAAAGAAAAAGCTTTCTGCTACATTTTCATCTTCACACAGCGGAGGTTTGTGGAGTCAAGCACAGGTTTTGGATGCCTTCACAGCCAACATCTCCACGTACTGTACATGAGCAGGAGCCTTAAAATCAGGAAGCAAAGCATAAACATGGAGAAGGCGGGTGGTGTTCAGCATCCCCTTCAGTTTTTTTTTTTTTCCCATAAGTTTGGGGTTGAGCAGTAGTTTAGCAGCAGCTCATCATTCTGTAAAGGTGGATTGGCTAAAACACTATTAGACCTCTGAGGGGGAAACAGGATGTATCAATCTACAGAAACAGGTTTGCTGCAGCCGAGTGATGGGACAGGTGGCCCGAACCCGTTGACAGGTCAATTATTCCTGCGGCTGAATTACAGCGTATAATATCTTCCCCAGCAGAGGGAGCGGAGATGGAAACACCCCGCGGATAAAATCTGCCACTTGCTATATATTGACCCAACACCCCTGTAACGGTTCCAAATGGTAAAATCAAAGTTCACTCTTGGATATACCATCCGACACCGTGTTCCTGTATGTGACGAATAGCCGCTGAGCCCTCATAATTTCTTTCTTTTATTTCAGGGGATTGGAGTCACAACAGAGAGGTGACAGGTCTGCAGAACAGCTTTGGGTGAGGGGTGAAAGGTTGTGAGAAGTCATTCAGAGGAAAAAATGAAGAAGTTTACATGCGAACCGAGATCATGGAGAATCCAGCCCATTCAGGTGCAACAGGGGTAGAGACAGAGGGGCTCACGGGGGATTTTGTCTTAATTCCAGAGTTTTGATAGGAAGAAAAACAAACTTAATATATAAAATTTCATTAATATTTTGATTACCACAATAGCTTTATACATTCTGCACAAATGTTGATTTTCATAGCTGTGCCTATTCTCTGTCTGTCCTTTTGTCTATCCAACACCTGTTAATCCAAGAGGATGAACAGGTCTAGAAAGGTAACCCAGACATCACTTTCTCCGGCAGCATTCTGCAGCTCATTCTGTGGGGTCCCAAGATGTTCCCAGGCAGGAAACGATGTAGAGTACCTCCAGTGAGTTCTGGGTTTACCAAGGAGTCTCCACCATGTGTAACATGCCCAGAAACATCAGAAGGGAGGCATCCAGCAAGCACCCTAATACCATACCATGCCACTTTTATTTATAAAGCATTTTAAAATAACCTCGCTCAACAAAGTGCTGTATGTACACAATCGGAATTAACAGTTCAATAAATATACAAGTTAAACAAAGACAATCTAAAACAGTTAAAATAGTTAAATAGAGTCAACATCTCAGGATGTGGAAAGGTTTTCTTAAACTCTGAAAGAGAGAAGGCCAATCATTCTATCCATATTCTGCTTCATCCTACATAATTAGTGAACAAAACACAAACATTTTCTGGCTGAGAACCACGGCCATACAGTTAAAAGGAGCTAACGCTCATCCTGGCTGCTTTACAGTCAACGCTGAACTTGTCCAGTGTCCCAAATCATACTCTAATGATGCAAACCAAACCACATTTGTCGAAGCACGGATGAGAACCCACATAAGGTTCCATCTAGCTTGCCTGCTATCCGAGCGAAGTTTCCGCTCAGACAAACTAATATCAGGTAAGTTTTTTTTTTTTCTTGTCTTTTCTAACGAAGTCGAATGTGTATACCATGGTTTAGTTTAGAAAGGTAAACTCCTCAGGCAGTTTGAAAAGAAGTCAGTGACTGTTCCCTCATCTTTACCCACCAACAGTTTGAGGAGTTCAGCTTGGTTTCTCAGGTGAAGAAGAGCTGCAGGCAGCCATGTAGGGGCCAGATGGGAGGACAAGCTGCTGACCAATGAACTCTCAGCTGCTTCAGGGAGGAGTATTATTGTCTGACTTTGACACGACCGAAATAACTTTCTCTCATGCTCCAAGTAATGTCCTGAAGACAGTTCTGATGGAAAACATTATATCTATATATCTATATATATATATATCTATATATATATATCTATATATCTATATATCTATCTATATATCTATATATCTATCTATATATCTATATCTATATATCTATATCTATATATATATCTATATCTATATATCTATCTATATCTATATATCTATATCTATATCTATATCTATATCTATATATATATATATATATATATATATATATATATATATATATATATATATATATATATATATATCACTTCTTATAAACTTCTAATTAGATTTGTCTAGGTTGAAAATATAAGAAAGATTCTCTAAACATAGTTTCATGTAGTTCAGTGTTTCTCAGATCAGGGCTGCTGTCCTACAAAATACAGAAGGAGTGGAGAGGAACAGTTGTGCATCTTCTTTAACACCTGCTATAAGTTTAGTTATTACCAGGCCTCTGAAGGACTTAATGACAAGCTGTTAAGGTATTTCATTCCATATCGGGCTGCATTTATAAAGTACAGTGAATCCTGAAGACCAGGGTCTGGGTAGCACCTAGGTAAACTCTCTTCTTTAGTCTGAATGCTGCTGGATTGCTTTTTTGAAAGGAAGAAAGAAAGCAAGGTGGCATATGTGTAAATATACCCATTACCTCAGGCCAAACATGCAGGCTGTCACAGAAATGAACTATAATAATCATATTTCATGCAACTTCAACCTGACATGCTGTATCTTGAGAGCCTTTTTAAAAGCAGGGAATAAGAAAAAACAGACGCTTCACTGATGCAGTTATTCTCCACCATCATGGGTTCAAATGAAGACTAATGGCATGAAATACAGTGGAAAAAAGCAATATATAGGGTTAACTACAACGAGTGTGTGTTTGTCTTTCCAACACACACAACAATAAAGATGCTGTCACCAAGAACCCTTTTCTTTATTACTATGCATGAAAAACAAATATTGCTGAAACGCAACCAGAACTGTTGCCGGCTGTTAAACTAAAATTGGTATTTTCTGGTTTAAATCCGTGCGTGTAACGGCCACATTCCACCATGGCAGCATAATATTAAAGTTTAAACAGTGGTGTTGCTGTAAATATGTTATGTTTCTGTATGGGACTCTGGGTGGAAACAAAAACCTTCACAACTTTGAGGACAAAAACAAATTCCATTCATACTGTGCCTTGCAAAAGTAGGTATACTCCTTGAGTTTTCTTTTTGTTACATACCAAGCTCTAACTTTAATGTATTTTGTTGAACTTTTATGAGTTACACTAACACAAAGTAGTTCATAGCTGTAAAAGTTCAAGGAAAGAATGTATGATTAAAAAATTCCCAAATGAAAGTGTGACGCGTATAAGCAGCATGGTGATAGAAGAATTTTGTAAGAAAAGGGCACAAAATTAACTTAGGCATAAGGAGAACAGGACATTAAACTAGGGAACAGTACGAACCAATGGGCTTAAACACTGAGGGGGTGTGATAAGCGACAAGCAAACAAGGTGAGCATGATTAAGGGAAAAGCAGAATAGTTTAGGGAGTGCGTTGAGCAAGGAACTGAGGGAAAGTAACAGAAGAGCTGTGGGGGCGACTTGTAGACGGATGGCAGAGAGGCTCTAGAGGCTGCCAGTAGAAAAAGTCCAGAGACTTGCAATGGAAAAGCTTTGGAGGTGGGTGGTGAAGAAAAGCTGGAAGCAATGGGAACTCTCAATGAAACTTGTTCGATGGCTGGCTCTGAGGTCCCGGGAACCCTCAACAGAATTTGTCTGTAGACGGGGGGAACCCACTGAACAGCCCTAGAGACTGGTCCAGATGCTATGAGCACCCACGTTGAAGCACTGGAATTTGGTCTGCAGGTGTCAGAAACCCATGGAGGAGCTCTGCTAAATGGCTTGGAGGCCCAGGAAACCATAGATCCCAGGAACCCAAATAGGAGCTCTGAAGAAAGATGAAGAAACCTCTCTTGGGGTAGCCTAGATTATTGGGGAGCTCAGAGGCAGTGTTGAAGACCTATTGAAGTTAAGAGTTAGAAGAATTGTTTTGATTTAAGAAAGCAACTTAATGGAGGGAAATACTCCTAGAATCGGTGCTGATGAAGATGCTCATCATTGCAATGGTGCTTGATGTGGCTCCGAGGAGGAAGGTAATGATGATGATGATGATGGTGATGCTTTTATTAGCACCTGAAATGAAGATGAGAATGATGATGAGGATGCTTAAATTGGCACAGATGAGGGCGGTGAGGGTGATGGTGAGAACCGTTGAGTTGGCACAGAAGAGTAAAAGGAGGAGAATCAAGAGTAAACTAACGACAGGACAGGAGATAAAGATGATGATGAGGATAATCAGATTCACACAGTAGGTGAAGACGATATGTTGATGAAGGAAGGCACTGATGGTTGCTGCACTGAAGCATGAAGCAGGGGTTAAAGAAAGGTATAAAAAATATTTTTTTTAGAGATACCTGGCCAAGAGGGCAGGAACATACATTACAATCTCCAACATTACATCAACAACAACAATAGATACATTTACATTGAAAACATGTGTACAAAGACTGTGTAGATCATAACTAATTTTGCTATAGCTTTGAACCCATTCAAAAACAAGTACTCATAGCTGAAGTTATAGTTTGTAGTTCAATTTAAACGCATTTGCCTCCAACAGCTAAATGTGGTCTTGACCAGTTCAGTTGTTACTTTGGGGATGTGAAAGTGCTGTGTATTCATGGGTCACATACTGTAACTACTATGTTTCCCCTTGAAAAGACCAGTAAAATAGAGATTATACCCAAAATGTTTTTGTGAACTACTTTATCTGTATCAAAATGTTTGAAAACCACGGATCACTGTAATTCTAAATCACACTCGCGTTTGTGGTTATAACACATGAAAATGAATAAAAGTTCAAATTGTGTGAATACTTTTGCAAAGCACTGTACTTCAAGAAATAAACAGCATTATTTTCTGAATTACAGCACATGAGCGCGTGTGTATGTACTATATAGTGGAGGAACATACCATCAGGAGTACTCGTCAAGGCTGCTTAGGGATACTTTTTTTTCTCAGTGCAAAAAGAAGAATTTAAAAATAAAGGACATTTGGCCCACTGCTGGCAATTCATATTCTTTAAATGAACCATCTGGGAGGCTACTGACTGCACAGCGAACAAAAGAGATCCATGATGACGGATCACAGAGCTCCAAAAGCTGCAGCCTCCAAGGAATTATCCCATGATGGATTTGGGTGTGGGGGGGGGAAATTAAACCTTCAGATATTTCTCCAGCAGAGTTGGGTATGATGGCCAGCTGCTGAAGCTCAGGTCAAAACGAACCATCTTTTGGGGGAAAAGGGAGCATTTTTGTTGTTGTTGTTGCTGTCTTTATTTGGGGGGGGGGGGGGGCACTCGGGGTGTGTTTATGTAGAATCTAAATGAGCTTGCTCCCACAGGATAGAGAGCTGTGCCAATTATTTCCTTTTGGGAGAACACTCGCAGAAAGTTGGAGGGACAGAAGATGGAGGCAGGGAGATGAAAGGAGACCAATTTTGCCTTCTTGTAGCCACTGGATCATCAAAGAGTGAGGCTGTGTGTTGCAGCAGTTTGTTTGGAAACAGCAGCAGAGCACTCTTTGCTCTTATTACTGTAATGGGAAGAGACATTGCACAGACACAGAAACCCCCCCCCACCACCACCCCCCAAAGACCCTCTGTTTCCCACCACCCACTGAAGTGTCCTTAAGCAAGACTCTCAGCAGCCCAAAGCTCCTGAACTCTGGGCTCCCATTGAGGGTGGGAAAACAAAATAGTGGAGGACTCTCCCTCTGAGGACACAGCTGTGGACCCAGCAGGAGCAGCTTGGACTGGACTAACACTGGTAGTTACCATAATTATTGTTATTCGACACGCAGAGCTGATTGTGTTGCAGGGTTAAATCCTTATTGTGGGGGTCTATCTCGGTGGCTGCTCATCATTATTCATCTAATGTCCAAAGAAGACAACCTTTGGTAACCTTATCAGTTCTACATCCAGACTTTGATATCAACCACTGTTAAAAGAAAATAATGGTATTCAGATGAGATAAATGGTCAGAGTTTTGGTTGAACACACAGGATCGGAAAGTTCTGCTTAGTAAAAAAACCCCAAAAAAAACAAAGTTATAACAGTCTGTCAAGAATCAGAAGACCACAAGAGGGAGAGAGAGTAAAGAGGGAAGACAATGTTTCTTCTTCACTACTGTCACTTTTCGCTTTCTGGAAGCACAGTAAGACTGATGTGCCTACATGTGTTTTGGTTAGAAAAAAAACACATAAAAGACATCAAACAATAAAATTTCAACGGCAGGAACATTATGTTAGCATTCTATGTTGTTTACAATTCAAAGCATATCTTTAACATAGACTGTATAAAAAGGCTGCATTAGACTGGCGACCTGTCCAGGGTGAACCCCAGCACCCCTTGCGACCCCACCCCAATAGGGATAAGCGTGTTGGAAAATGAATGGATGAATGGATGGATGGATGGATAGTTATATCTGTTAAATATAATAATAATGAGGGAAAAAAATCTATAGATATTTTATTTTTATATTATTCTGTCTTGAAAACAGGCAGGATCAGTGATGATGTCATGTCTATGCAGCATTCTGATTAACAATATTTGAGCTAAATATTATATCACCAATTAAAATATTATTTTTCGGCAGGATGCATTTTTTTGGCACAGTACTAAACCAGAAAATATGCTGTTTTTATGAAAGATTAAGTAAGAAGATGAAATACTTATGTGGAAAATATCAAAATAAGAGCATCATAACAGGCAGGGACTTCAATTCTACTTTCAATGAAGATGTGGATAGGTCACCTCCAAAGGTTTGCACAACTTCAAATTCACTTTTTGTCTGATTGACGTATGAAGGCAAAATAACCTAATGTTTCCATGTTGATTTTAGGTGACAAAACAAAACAGGCACCTCTAAGTCAATAATTGATTTCTGACTGGGGTCTGATTTAATAACGGATGAAATTAGCTCTGATATGCTATCAGCTCCTCGTTCAAATCAACTTATTCTCCTTGAAAGAATTAAGCTAATCAGTATAGGAAAACTAAAACAAGGTTTACTGGATACTCAACAATCCACTTTTAACCAATGAGCCACGGGGTAAAGCAACCCCCAGGAGGCGTTGCCATCTTCCAGGCCTTTCTAGACAGGTCAACTCACAAAACAGACCAAGATAAACCGAGCTGGGAGGAACCGAGTGAGGCGGGCCAAAAACGGGTAGGGCCGGTGGAACTGCGCCTTTAGCATTCTGTTTCCTCCATGTCTACCCTGTCATCATTCTCCCTCAGCTCTACACCTTGATTTATTTCACCTGTCACCCATAATTATTCGATTGCCTTCACCTGTCCTCCTGTTTTCTCTGGTCCTTACCTTTGTATAAACCACTTGTGACTTTCCCTAGGCGTCGGATTCTCCGCCACCTGTATGGTTTCCCGGTTCCTCATTTTTTTATAAGAAGGCTCCTGCTCACCTTTCGATCCACCTCAAAATGACATTTACAACTCTTAGATATTGTATTTTTGTTTATATGCGGTTTTAGATTGTTCCTGTTTTATATTGTTGTTGTTCTAAATAAGGTTTATTAGAAAAATAACTTGTGTTAAATGGATACACACCTGTGGATGCATTTCAAAGCAACTCCTCAAACATATTGCATGCCTCATTTTGTGACATAATGGAAAACCCAGAGGAATTAGATATAAGGAAGAGATTAGTGATCCTCCATAAGTCTGGTTAAGAATCATGATCAGCTTTACTGGACAGGTTTGTGCACACAAATAAGAAATATGACTTTGGTTAAATGTTGCTCTTAATGTACATGTTCAACATTTTTCATATAAATGTAAATAAATAAAGATTTGGTGGAAAATGAAAAACAAATGTTGAAATATGTGTTTACAGTGTTTTTACAACTTAGATGCATGAAGGCATCATCATAAAGGTAATGATTGTTACAAAATGAGCAAAACGTTTGCCATGGCTTGATCCAAATGTTAACGGATTTTAATCGGACCTCTTTGATTTTTGTGTAAAGCAACATGCAATGCGTTTTTGTTCCAATAATAGAAATACTAATGAACAGAACCGGAATAAAAATAAAAATCAGGACTCATCTTGATGATATTCATACAAATGAAAGTAATTTTTCAGCCAGATCGGTGAGTGTGTTGAGCACTTTAGAAAAATCTCATCGCTACTCAGGGTGAAAATAGCCTCAGAGTTAGTTTCAAGAGGTGTTACCTGAAGAAAGATGCTCCTGTTGCCTTTCAGACAGCTGGATAATGAGAAAGCATCATTTCATTAAGGGTGACGCACGTCTCACTTCCTGCTTCACGGCAACACAAACATTTGCCTCTGGCTCCAGAAACCACTTCGTCCATTTATAAAGCTCTTCCCACCACCTGCCCTGCCACCTCTGACATTTGGATTGGAGATTACTTTTATTATTGTGGCAAACACGATGCGTTCAGGGTAAATATTGCAGGTTAAGGTCGCAAAGGGAGCAGCTTGTTTTACAAAGTGAAGCCAGGGGGCTGCTTCTGCACCTCACAAAATGCACTTTACCTTCCCTTCAAAAGAGAAGCTTTTCAAACTTTTAAAAGCAGTAGCATCAACTCTGATAAATTTGTAATAATATGTGCTTATGCTTTGGAGTGTGTAAAAGCGCAAACTGTTCGCCTGTTGCCACTTGGAAGTGTAAAAAGCCTCTCTAACTTTGATAACTGAGATATAATAAATTCAGGAGAACTTCGATATGAAGTTTGAGGGCAGACCGCTGTAAAGCTTCAGATAAATCTATCCATGAGTTTTACCGGAGCACAAAAGCTGGATTTTGGCATCACAGAGCAGTGGTAAATATTTTGTGAATTTTTTTGCACCCATTTGTCATGATATGAAAAACTCTCGCTCTTTTTATCACTTAAATTTTAAGTTTTCTTTCATGTGCTGTTTTTTTTTTCTGTCCCATGTGATCCCATGTGACCCAGGACAGTGGTGGGCGGGTCATTGATTTGCATCTGACTTAGAATTTTTGCTTTCGGGTTCCTTTTTTGTTGGTTTTTTTTCTGTTTTTTATTTGGTGTCTGTCCTGATTGTCCTCTCCCAACTGCAACTTGTTTAGTTATCTAGACTCTCCTGATTTCCTTGCCAGTAATCACCTTCCACTGTATTTATTCCTTTCAATTTTTTTTTAATTTAGTTAGTAGTTCATTGTGTTAGCTTTCTGTTTCCCATATGGACACCAGTTTGTAGAGGTGGGCATTTCACACTGCAGCTATTTGTTTTGAAGGCTAAAAGGCTTCGTCCTCAATTGTTTGTAGAAAACATATAGTAGCCATGTTTTTAAAGGAATTTGCTCCAAAGGCTCTGAACTTTTAAATTGTTTTAATACATCACATGCCTGAAAAGGTCCTATACATGAGTTGTCACACGACAGATTATTTATCACCAAGCTTAACTGACAAAGCAAGCCTAGCGGTTGCATACATTTCATTTTGAAAGCAAATTTAAAGCTCCTGACAGATAATGTATAATTGCAGAGTAGTAGGAGAAAGTAGGAAGGGGAGTAGAGTACAGGTCAGCCTTGTGCTTTTTATACAACAATGATGAGGACTTGTACTGAATTGGGTAATTCTTTGTAAATGTTCACTTTTTCACCTGTTACAGCACACATGGCTCTTTAAGAACAAGCTAATAATGTAATAACAATATTCAACTAAACAATAAAAAAAAACTAACTCTGGGTTTGTTGTTTTATAGAGGTCAAACTAAATGTTTAAAATCAGTGTTAAAGCTGCCTAGGCTGTAAGTTTGACAACCAAATGTTTGGAAACCAACTGCTGGAAAATGTCCAGGGCCTAGGGCAGCGGTGCTCTGAAAGTCTTATTTCTCAGTTATTAATATATCACAACAAAAATACATGAACTCAGCAGAACCTTGAAAAGCGATCATTAACACAGACAGTTGCTACGTTCTGAAATTAAACTCAAAGCGTATCCCACAAGGAGGAGGCCACGTCTGACCTTTGCACGGAAACAGACTGCGGCTCTCATGTACAATCTCAGATTGGCAGAAACGCAGAAGACTCATCTTTTCTTCTTTTTTTTTTTAGAAAAATGGGCTCAAATTTCAAATAGATGATTAAGAAAGTAATGCGGGTGTCCTCAACAGTTTTTGATAAGACAGAGAAGCATACATGTTCTGCTACTTGACCTACCCCACGTCAAGACCTATGGGTCTCTTAATGACTTCGGGTCCAAACATTCGTTTCGTGTGAGCACTCACACAAAGTCGGGTAATCCCAAAGTAAAGCATCGATCTCTGGGTCTCATTGCGGACAAAGCCTTGCTCTGTGTTCACACCTCGGCTGGTTGAATCCTGTTGGTTCAGGCAGTTGGAGCAAATAACTGTTGTATGTGCTAACACTACTTCCTGCTGCTGCGTGTCGAAGCCAAACCATTGTCTTTTTTATTTACTTGGAGGATCTACTGATGTTAAAGGCCAGTTGCCAGCTGCCATGTTGCTTTCTATTTACCTCCCTTTTTATCCACCCCCCCCATGCCAATTGCTGTCTCTTCAGAGTCGGTGGGAGGTTTGATAGACTTTTACAACCTATACTAAAACCATGTGGCCCTGATTTCTCACTCAATATGACAGCAGTGCCAGGCATCAGCAAACACTTGCTGCTGATATGGCATAGTCGCTTGTGGTGCTTAAAGCGCCCTGACTGTCAAATGCTTGGTCGCTGCTAGCAGGGTGACATTTCAGAGGGCAGGGAGCAGCCATGAGGGTCAGAAAGAGAAAAGGGGAAGCTCTGAGGAGGAAAAAGGAGGGAAAGGAAAGGAAATGTCAGGCTGAGCTCTGGGACTGCAGAGCCGCAGGATGTCCTGGGGGATGCAGAGGAAAGAGTTGGCAAAGAATACAGGAACATTTCCTTTTGTGTGACAGTTTGTGAAATCATATTTATGCATGCTGTGCGTCCACTGTCAGTCAAATTGTATGCATTCAGAGCTAACGGAGGACCAGTATTTCCCTAGGTTAGCAGAAATACTGGAAGCAGATAGTAATCAGTAAGGGACAGGAAAAAAGAGTTTTTGTTTTTGTTTGTTGTTGGGTTTTTTTTGGGCGGGGGTACTTTAATGACACAGGAGGGTCATTGATTTGCATCTGAGTTGGAATATGCCTTGGAGGATAAGTCTCCATGTCCTTAAAAACAGCCACACTCCAACCTCAGGTTGCTGAAGTGCGAACCTCCGGAGTTGACAAAGACTCCTGGATAGGTGTCGAAACATTTTCAGAAAAACTGAGTGAAAGTCTGGTTGCCTCCAATTTTTTGCTGGTATTTTTTTGCTCTAGGGTAGGTTTAGACAGAATCCTTTTTCTTGCAATCTTGAATATCAATAAATGGGATTATTTTCCAACAGTCATGGCATTGTAACTTGAACAACAGATTGTAACAGCAAATAAACTGTCATTATTGCAAAAAAAAAACACAAAAAACAAACAATCCAGGTAAATGCCAGCTATAATATAAAATTCGTATCTTTTTTTTGCATATCTCACTCTGTGGAAATTGGTGCGTTCCACGTCAAAAGGATTCATTTTGAATATCCTAAGCACTGCTTCAGGCAGGAGAACTTTTTGTACAACATTAGGCGCCTGTTCGTGTCACAGAAACATCTCAAGAGGAGGGTAAGCTGACTACGTGGGAAATATCAGCTGCCAGTCGTCCAACATCTGACCTTTTCTGGAATTCTGACGAAGAGCAAGCAGAGGGAACACAACCTGTATGTATGTTACAACTCACCTGAAAGTGGTAACGTACAAGCGTTATGGATACTGTAAATGTGTGGTGATCATGAAAATGTACACACATTTTTGATCTTTAAACATATTGTAGACTAGTCTGAATTGCAAATAGGCCAGTTAAGCAGTCATACTGTTTTATTTATTAGCCATATCTTTGGAATATGTGCACAATCCAGCTTATCATGGAGTCCCATATCATCAGAGAGCCTAGCTCTTGGACCTTTACTGAGGACAGGTTGGATACTCAATTTCTTCCAACAAAATTGGTTGAAATTGTTGTATTTCTTTTTCTGTTCCTGCTTTGTTTTCCCTTCCAGGTTGGTTCTCATTTCAACCAACACCTCCCCAAACAAGAAGCAGCCGTAACAGCATCATATATAGGTGATCAATTCCACATTCAAGAGTGCTGCGTGAAAGTGAAAAAAAAACAAAAACAAATGAAAGTGATATTTTTGAACCGAGTCCTCCTAAATATCTTGTTGTTAAAGCACTGTTAAACATGTATGCAGCATGTATGCCATACTGCATTTTGAGGTTATCGAGGAGCCTCTGTATTTCCCTTTTGGAATTCAGACTTATCTTGTTTGGCACCATAAATTGCACCGGATGTGTGTCTATGTTCACACATGAGGCGCACTGGATTATAAGGTGCAATAAATATTCTTCCCAAGTGTGTGATATCACTCCGCCCCTCAGCGTGCACACCTCTCTCCTGTTGAGGGGGAGTTATCCATCAGGAGGACAGAGTAGTTGGACTACACTGCCCTGTTTCTAACATAAGGCCAAAATAAATGTAACTTTTATATTGAATACTGCTGGATACTCAGCGCATACTACGGGCGCGGGACGCCTCACGTAAATGCACTTCTAGTTTAGACATTACTGTCAGGCAGTCTTGGAGACAGCTCAGGTGTCCGATAAGAAACGGACACAGTGTACCGTAATGCTCTGAATATCCACTGAGCGGAGCAGCATCGTTGCTCACCAAAGTCGTACTTATACATTTTAAAACTTTTTGATCGCATTGTACCACATAAATTCAGTCAGTAAGCACAAGTGCGGTAATTCTATATATGGCACACTGGATTATAAGGCATTCCATAATTTTTTTTTTTTTATTTAAGGAATTTAGTTGTGCTTTATGGTCCAAAAAATACAGTATGGTTTCCTGTTTATTTTTACAACTTTTATTTACAAAATGCTGTTGAAATGGATAGATTTGTCTTTTCTGTCAAATCTATCCATTTTTTTAAAACAAGACACAACACTAGCATTGTTTTACAATACCCTGACGGTATAGCAGTACTTGGAAAACTTAACTTTTAATGAGGTGGTACAAGTTATAAAAAGGTTGAACTCCTAAATTAATGATACTCTCTGCTGTTGAGGGAGAAACAGGGAAAAAGCTCTAAATCTTGTTTTAAAGAACTTTGTTTTCAATCAATTCAATGATATTGTCATACACTTGTCATTAAGCAGAATATCCTTTGAACATCTTTCTTCCTCCAAGACTTAAAATTTTGTGGATACTGACAGATAGTAATCAAAGTTTTTGTGAACATATGGTGGATACCAGCTTAACAAAATCTGCTCTCTTTTCGAGTGAAACCATGGCATGGCTGGACTTCTTCCTGCAGCTTTAGTAGTTTCCATTTCTCCTTGAGACCTAAAAGCCTGTGCTGAGATGCTTTGAGTTTCCTCTGAGCTGACGATGTAAACTCCTCCCTTCTCGCTGACTAGCACCCACAATATTGGCGGGCAGAGCTAATCGATGCTCAGACTCTGTGATTTATAGCGTTTGCTGAAATCAGCAGTACGAGCTGCTTCAGATCGGCAAGGGGATTCTCGCTCTGGCTTCCCTCTATCATAGCGTGCTGCTCGCTGTTTGTAATTGGATCTCTGTATGAGGCTTCCAGGAAGTTTTCATCTGGGTTTTAACCACAACTCACGGCTCTCTCCTCATAACCTACATTACTAATGGAGACAAATGTTTCATTGGATCCTGGGAGAGTTCTCTAATTGGAGGAGAGGAAAAAAGGAAGGAAGCAGAGGCGCTTTACGAAGGATGTTGACTGTGTGAATGCTAAAAATCCACAAGTGAAAAGAAAAAAAAAAGGAAATTGCAGAAGTCATGAAATATTTTTGTTTTGATTTTTGGATTTCGGGTTAATATCTAACTTCAACTGACAAATCTCCAAAGGTGTGTAATTATTATTTAGTTTGTGTTGGAAAGCAACTGCTGCATCATCAAACAATTATTTTACAGTTCAGTTGGGAGACAACCTTTAAAACTAAACTTTTTAAGCATCTGAGAGTTGAGAAATGGGTGTGAAAGTTTGAACTCATTGTGCATTTGCTGCTCTACACTAATAGACACTAATATGCCCACAGGCATTTATATGCATTTGATAAAATATTTGAAAAAATTCAGATAAAAGACTTAAAATGTTTTTTACTTTTACAAGATCAAGGCTTGTTAATTTCAGATGATTGATCATGGTACAAAGGGATATAGATAAGGCCCAGTTTTGGTCCAAATCTGGCACCCGCTTCTGTCTCACATTCAACTTGGAAGAAAGTCACCCACAAGTGGACACAAGTGGGACTAATTAAATAAATGTCCCACAGACGGTTGTAATTTCTCCCTTGTGAGCAAGGTTTTAGAATCATACCATAACATCTGGTCCAGATGGCTGTCATCTGTCCAAACAAGTGTTTGTCTTTTAACTAAAATGTTGGAATACAGATTTTTTAAATTCAACTAGATCAATGCTCTAAAATCTGAATTGTGTATTCAAATACAATTGGCAGTCTGAAGAACTGTAAGGGATATGAGGGGATTTCAGCCCTGCTAAATCTATAGGTCTGTGGCAATTCTAGCTGCTGTAAGAACGACTGGAATTAAGCATTGCATCTGGTAAATAAACTAGAGAGAGGGAAAGAGAATAATACTTTATTTGTCCCTCAGCAGGGAAATGTAAGTATACTCTTAATTTTAGCCAGGAACATTTTAGATAACATTTAAAAAATTTGTATGTGGTTTGCTGCACCTCCTAAAGCTATGTTTCAAGGCCTTGCCTCCAATTCATCCTTTTCAGGTTAAAAGGAGAGGCCACATCATTTGTAAGTAAACAAGCAATGAAAATAATTAAGCTCCAAAACTTTATAAGTAAAGGCAAAATAGTAATGTATAAATGATTACACATTCACATAGACAATGATAGAGTTGATAAGGGTGCACATCTGTTCTTTGTGATTGGTCTAAACTTTGTCGTGGTAGTGGTGAAAAACAAGTGATGTTTAAGATTTGCTTGAAGTACTCTTTGGATTGGCCAATATTGAGAATCAATACAGATCTAAGATAGGAAATTGTGGATTTTCAAAAAAAAAAAGTATAGGAATAGGAAAAAAAGGAGAAAAGGTAGAAGGAAGATGAGATAAAAGGGAGAGAATGATAACATCCTCAGTCTGCTTCTTTACCTGCAAAGAGAGATGTAAAAAGAACAGTGCAACCAGCGGATAAAGTATTACAGATACATAAAAGTAACGCCTTGATACCATCACTGAAGTATATACAGTATCAATTAATACGACATATATAAAGTGACAGCTGAAGATAATAATAGGGGTTTTCTGTATGGAAGTGAGTCTGTAAATACCTGGATCCAAGCACCTGTAGGTGTTTGTGAGCTGCCTACTCTAAAATCTAAACCTTCAAGATACCTGAAATTAAATTTTCATCCACCGCAATAAACCAGACAAATCCCTTTCCGGATGGAGGTTTTATTGTCAATCGAGACAAAGCTTGAGCCAATTAGCCACAGTGACGTGAAATATTTCTGGAGGAGCCAAAATGACCTTTTCAAACCTGAGAACGCTTGACCAGTTATGGTCATGGTGGTGATACCATCATGCTTTGGTATTCTTTAACAAGTCCTACTGGTTCATTGCATAAAATGAATGGAATAATGAAGAAGGAGGACTAGCTTCAGATTCTGCAAGCTCAACTCTTAGTAAAAGAAAATGCAATGGCCTTCTGAAAAACCCTTGAGAATAGTAAGGGACAGTGTGGGGTAGATTTTACCAAATGCTGGTGGTGTGTATAATTTTGACTCAGCGTGTACTGGAAAAAATCCCAAATAAATGAAATGTTGTGTGCTGAAAACAAGTGTTAAACCCACATATTACTGGATGCATAAAAGCTTCAGAGGTAATATTTTTTCTTTTCAATCAAAACATGTAGAACAATTCTGAAACTGAGAACCACATGATTGGACCAGATGGAAACCCCCAGCTTAACTTGCCTGGGACACGGAAGGTGAGATTGGTAGCATGGCAGTGGAGCTGCAGAAATGACATGACAAATCATGTCAACATTAAGCAGAATCTGACACTAACCCAGTGTCACAACACCGCTATTAAATGTGCTCAGTGAAAAAAAAGGAAATAAATTAATCATAAAGTGATGAAGAAGACAGATAGTGAACTCGGTTCCAACAGGGCAGCACACTGCAAGGGGTAAAAGATTTCATTCTTTCAAACTCCAAATGCGCTCAGCCACTTCCTCTAAAACTGTTCAAGTCAGCAGAAAAAAAACACTTCAAGCTGTCATCATGCCTGCAAAACCCTCTAAATCTGCATTCAGTTAGAAAGCAGCCCTGCAGCAAAGTGTCAGGCAGCAGCTTCATCAAACTCCAACAGAACAGACTCTTACAATGGACACACACACACACACACACACACACACACACACACACACACACACACACACGGTGCCGTACATCAGCAAGCTGTGTCGTTGAGCTCAGAATGAAGGAAGCTGACTAAACCTATTTAAGTAACTGAAGCATTAAATAACAACGCAAATTAAACCAAGATGGAAGTTCAGCAATTATTATTACACATTTTCCTGCCTCAGATCATGGAACACACACTCTACTGACACTCAGTTTGTGCTTGGAAAGCAGCTGAGTGACAGCTCTTCCGTTCGAAGGAGCACGCTGGAAATGTCCAATCAAGGTCAAAGATGGTGTTGTCATTTTGGTCCGTATCTGTCTGGTCAGTAACTTAAATTGTATGTATTTTTTAAAATGTATCTCTGATTCACATCAAATTTCATATCACGGCACCGTGTGAAACAAACATATCCAACTACTAAAAATATAGTCAATCCAATCAGAGTATTAACACACAATTACAGACATTTTTACTCTATACTTGTAATAAAAAAACGCAGTTTAGATTATTTAATTATGCCAATTGGTAAAAAGTTTTCTCTTCAAGGAAACCTGACTGAGTTCATCTAACGAATGACTTTGCAGCTATACCTCCCCCTAAACGAGCGCGTGGTGACATTGGACGCTTAATTGCATTAAGTCTTTAACTTGGCAGCAAAGACCAGCCGAGCATGCATGGAGCAACAGTGGAAAGGAAAACTCAAATTTTAACAGCAAGGAGCCTCAAGCAGATCCTTGTCTGACTGGAAGTTTGAGAAAAATTAGAAACTGGTCTAGGAGTACTTCCTATGTTAGGATATAAATAATTACCTTAATCTTTTTTTCTAACTAAATGTGTTTACTTCTTTATGCAAAATGAAAAAAAAATAAAGATATGTTATTTTAATATTGCACATATAATAAATTAAGATATAGACATTTAATATGCAAACAGCTACATTTGGCAACTTTGGCATAACTGTGACAACTAAATGGCAGCAATAATACACCGATATGATCCTTGGTGTGTGCTGAGTATGCATTAACAGGCGATATTGACTAAGCTTGCACCACCATAACTGTGTAGTGCTTTGAGGTGAATTGTGAAAATGATATTCAGAGAGATAGATTAACTATCATACCAACGTAAGAGGTATGTGAGAGTTCAGTGTTCTAAAACAATTACGTTAGGATGCCAATGTGACAAAGTGGTTTTGTTTGTGTTCACCATTGTCCCGTTACTCTTATTTCTGATTAATTTCCTTTCTGTAGCTGGCCATATTGCTTAAATTTAAACATTAGCTTGCAGCTCTGCTCCACTTACTATCCCAGGTTTGTTTGTGATAGCATTAGGTTGCAGTTTCCATCTATATGTTTAGGTTAAAGCTACTCCTGGATTATTGGTTGAACTTGTTTATTTGGTTTCAAAGTATATTCATATTTGTTTTCCTTTTTACTCACCATTGTTTGTCCCTTGTATATCTGCAGCAGGGCAGGAGTATGGGAGGGGCCGGCCCAGTACTTCCTGCTTAAATGTCTGAGTGATGTCACTGATTGTCTGGCTGGGTTCTACCGATTAGAGGGTTTCTTTTGGAGTATTGCTTTGTTTTTCTTTAAAGTAACCTTTTGACTTCTCTTGTAATACCTGGTTTATTTTGCAGACCATTTTATTATATAGAGGATTTTGTAAATCAGATTAATAATTTTATTTTTGTTTTTCTGTTTAGTTTTTCGTGTGTTTTTCCTTTTCCTTGTTTAAGTGTGGTTTGGTCCACTCAAGTGCAGGTGTGTTCCCACTTGATTATAAAACCGTGAGCTCTTGGAAGCTGAGAGAGAAAAAAAATAATCGATAAATGTAGAAAGGTGCTAAATATAATGAGGTGTTTAGTTGGAACAGAGTGGGGAGCTGATAGAAAATCATTAAAAGCAATTTATACTGGGTTAATCAGGTCAGTACTTGACTATGGATGTATAGTCTATAACTCAGCAGCAGATACAAATCTACATAAGTTAAATATTATTCAATATCAGGCTTTAAGATTATGTACTGGAGCTTTTAAAACATCGTCAACAGCAGCATTACAGGTTGAAATGGGAGAAATGCCTCTTAAAGTTAGAAGGGATCAATTATCATTAAACTACTGGTCAAATTTACAGGGGCAAAGGAAGGATCATCCAACACTAGAGGTGCTTAAACCTGGATGGGAAAAAGAAAAGAAACAATTAAAGAGCTTTGGATGGGTAATAAAAAATAAAGTCAATGAAATGAATTTAAATCAGTTAGATATATGTCAGACAGTTCCGTTAACAACAATACCACCTTGGATACTTCCTGATGCTAAAGTTGATCTTGCATTATTAGAAAAGAAGGAAAAAGAAAAATATCATATTATGAATAAATATATAGTATTAGAACACTTAAATAAATATTATAATTATATACAAATATATACAGATGCATCAAAAAATACATCTAATAGGGTAGGGATAGCATTTATAATACCACAGTTTCATATTAAGATAGGAAAAAGGATTAGTGATGGAGTTTCAGTGTATACAGGAGAAATGCTAGCTTTGCTTTTAGCAGTTCAATGGGTGGAAGAGGTAAGACCATTAAAATCTATCATTTGCTCAGATTCTAGTTCATCATTAATCAGTTTGCAAAATAATCAGTCAGACAGTAGACCTGATATATTAATTGAAATACAACAAACGCTTTACAGAATAAATATGATGGGGTTAGTAGTAAATTTTGTTTGGGTTCCTGCACATAACGAGATTAAAGGAAATGAAATGGCAGACAGGATGGCTAAGGAGAGTACAAATAAGGTAAGGGTAGATATTAATGTTAGTTTTGGTATAACAGAAATAAAGGGTATAATTAAACAAAAAGCCAAAGATAGGTGGCAAAAGTTATGGGATGAAGAAAAGAAAGGAAGGTGGCTTTATAAAATACAAAAGAGAATTGGACAAATGAGAATAACAGAAAGGAACAGGAGAGAAGAGATAATTATTTCACGACTTAGAATGGGACACACTGGATTGAATAGATCATTATTTTTGATAGGTAAACATCAGACAGGGAAATGTGACTGTGGGGAAGATGAGACTGTGGAACATGTCATTTTGAATTGTAATAAATATTGGATTCAGAGAAACAGGTTGACAAGTAAACTTAGTAACATGAAAATTAAACTTGATATTGTTGATTTATTGCGAAAGGAATCAGGAAGCAGAGGATACCAGGTCATATTTGAGTTTTTGAAACAGAGTAGGTTGTATAATAGGATATAGTTTTTTTTTTTTTTTTTTTTTTTTTTTTTTTTTTTTTTTTTTTTTTTTTTTTTTTGTCATGCGGTCCACACTCCATACCAGTTGGTGGCGGTAATGCTCACCTAAACGTTATTTGCCAACCGCCAATAAAAAAATCAAGAAGAAGAAGAAGAAGCTGAGAGAGAAAAAAAAAAAAAAAAAAGAAAAAAAAAAAAAGAGGAGTGTTCAGAATCCTGTTGCAAATAAAAGTCTTCAGAAGCTGGAACTGTTGACTGAGGCTGTTTCTTCAGTTCACCTTGAATGACCCTTGACCTCACTACCTTACAGCCATTAATGGACTTCAGCTCAGCATTGAGCACCGTGCTGCCAGACATACTGGTTCTGAAACACCACAGACTACGATTATCTCCACCAACAGGCCCCAGGTGGTGAGGATGGGGAAACGCACATCTGCTTCACTGATCCTCAACACAAGAACACCGCAGGGTTGTGTCCTCAGCCCTGCTCTCTTCACCCTCTTCACACACACATACCTATTCTGTTGTCCACACCATAAACACAGTGGTGAAGGTTGCAGATGACACCACTTACTTCCAACAACGATAAGACCCACTACAGAGAGGAGGTCAGCAATCTGACACAGTGGTGCTCCAGGAACAACCTGATCCTGAACACCAGCAAGACCAAGGAGATAATAATAGACTACAGGAGATCCAGAAGGACTCAACATGCCCCTCCCTGCATACAGGGGGAGGTGATGAAGCATACGGACAACCTGGACAGCATTAGGTTCCTGGACATTCACATCTCCTCTTACCTCTCCTGGACTGTGAGCACCTCCCACCAGGTGAAGAAGGCACAACAATTGCTCTTCTTCAGAAAACTGTAATGGACTGGACTTTCCACTAAGCTGCTACAATGGAAAGGGTTTTATGTCTCCGCAACACAGTGTGGTATGAGAGCTGCACAGCGCAGGAGAGGAAGGATTTAGCACGGGTGTTAAGGACAGCACAGATAATTGTAGGATGGCTGGAGAGCAGGGGTGTATACCGTACCATTCCACCCCCGCTGTGCAAAATGCTTCGTACTGATGGTGTAATGGCAGCTTTTATGTATAAGTCTATCTATAAGTCTTCAGCTTGCAAAAACGGGTAATATCTCCTTTAAAATTAGATCTTCTTGCTTAAACTAGCAAATTAAATCATTCCCTTTGATCAGTAAACCGATTACCTCAACCTATATATTACAAGATAGATGAATTATATGTTGCATGTCCAGTAAAAAGTTTGTAACCTTAAAGTGTCAAGAGTTGTGCAGCAGGACGATTATCTGAAGCACATCAGCAAGTTCACCTGCGAATCAGTAAAACAAAAAAACAGACAATTTTGGATTGGCCCAGCCACACTAGATTTAAATGTGATTCTGTGCCATGACCTTTTGTGCCATGACCTTTAACTGGTGGTAAAAAAACTGAAGAAATCTGTAAGCGGACTGATACTTTCTCAGAACACTGTAAAAGAGTGTATTATATGCAAATCTCCAGTTTTACAGTTTCTGAAGTTAATTTATGGGTTGCTGTGATGTTTGATTTTCTTTTATCCTCAGAAATTAAAAGAAACTTTTCACAAAGGAGAAATCCTGCTGCTTTCTAATCCTTGCTGTCTGCTAGTGTGTAAGATATTTTTTTTTTTTTTATACTGGCTTTCTTTTGTGCTGTTTTGGTTATCCGCCATGTGAGCATGTTTTCATTATATACATTATCGCTCTTGTTCCTGCACTAAAAGTTAATTTCCCTTTGGAATAAAATGAACCTTTATAATAACTGGAGGTATTTCGGCACATTTCTTCCTCTGCTTTGGAGACTGTCTGTGTAAAGATGTTAAAGGGCCTTCGTTGTTGAAGTTATTGCATTTTCTTTCAGAGCCTGTTTCAGGCTCCCAGACTGAAGCTCCCTCAGTTTGTGTCCTTGAGCAGATTAATGCGTTAAAATCTCCTCCAGCTTTGCAATTAAAATACAACAAACCTCATAGTCATCTCCTGTCTCCTGCTTTTTCTCTTCTCATCTTCCTTAGTCTGGGAAACCGGCCTCACCCTTCTGTTCCTCTCACCTCCCTGATATTCCCATCTTAGTGTTCGCAGTCACACTGGGATAATTGTGCACCTATAATGGAGAAATTAGTCGGCCCTGAAATGAGCTTGTCGCTCCCTCTCTGGCTCTGTGCTCTCAGAGAGCCCGAACGCCACCGCTCGTCTCGCTCTGCCACATCGAGCCCTGACAAGCTGCAGAGGAGGAGGAAGAGGCGGAGGGTTTACAGCTGCCAGGCATCCTCGACGAATCAGCTTTCACTCCGCCGCGTCCTGTCCTCGTCAGTCCTTTGCTGCTTCTGCCTCTTATTACAGTACCCCTTTAATGTCACACTGCAGGTGTTTTATGGAAAAAATAAAGTGGAATGAAAAGAAGCAGTGCCTGTACCGGTTTGTAGATTTGCTCCCGGTGGGATCCATCAAACATGCTGCGCTGTGAATGATCATTTCCCTCTACCCTCACAATTATGTGGCTATATCTTTAATTGCTAAGTTTTCATACATGCAGCTTATCGCATAGACTGACCAAAAGAGATTTCTATTTGAAACTAAAATTCTCACCACATCTGATGACAGCCATGCCTCAGATCGTTAAGCTTTGACATTCATTTCTGCACAGCCTGCTTAACAACCAAGCACAGTATTTTAATAAGGATGGAGTCTGGCTTTGGAGTGAGCCAATGCAACACTTATTTTTTCTTATTTTATTACAGCCATTCTTTTGAAAACCGACTGCTGTTTGGGATCATTGTGCTGTAAAGTCTGAGCTTGAGTTAAGCCTCCGCTGTTAGACAGATGGCCTCACTTCTGACTCTAGAATACTTCGGGATCCAGAGGAGTGAATGGTCAACTCAATGGCTTTAAAGTGCCCAGGTCCAGAGGCTGCAAAACTAATCTAAATCATCAAACACAGCACAGTTCTGATCACTCCAAACCTGGTGCTGAGCAATTAGCCAAACCTCTCTACCACATCGTCATCTATCCAAGTTCATGTGATTGATTCACTTGCAAGTCAAGCTATTGGTCAAATGTGAAACATCTACAGCAACCAACACTGAAGATATATGAAGGTTTCCAACACATCACAAAACGTGAATGTTTTGGCTTGTGAATCTTTATCTCTGTTGAAGACTGCAAATAGCTTGGGAAATGATCTAAACCTTCCAGGTGTTGCGGGCAGCAACATCATCCTATTTAAGAGGATGGCTTGTCTCTTTCCCCCTTCACATTGTGTTAAAACTGACCTTTGTGTTTAGTTTTTGACATGCAGCTTTTTCATTTTGACCTCATCTTTGTTTAACAAACGATAATAATTGTGTTGTGCGTTTTTCCACGCTTGCGGGTGGATTTCAGGCATCTCTAAACATGGTAAAAACCTGAAATATTGTATTATGTCCTGAGCAACAACTTAAGGAATGTCTTTCTTTTTAAATTAATATGAATAAGTTTAGTTTTAAGTGGCCTCAGATTGTACAAACAATTTCGATAACGCAACCCAGCTTGTCCACAATGATGAATAATGAATAACCTAAAGAAAAAAAAAAGGTTCATTCAAACATTCTGTGGCTTTAAATCATTACTGTACTCTAATTTTAAATGTAATTCTTCGTTCGGTTTGAAAAACCATCCCTCGTGAATATTTGCTTCTCTGTGTATGAGCTTCAGAACAAAGCCTACAGCTCCATCAGGGAGAAAGAGTGTAGAAACCTAAGACAGCTTGATGCTCAGGCCTGCAGGAAAGTGCAGATAGTGAGGGTTTAGGACGATGTGGCTGCTGCTCGGATACTTGCTGATTGAGAGCTTCAAACAGGCACAAAAAGTGTTGAAAAGGCGAGTTTAGCCCAACAGCCGTACTTAATATCTTTTTTAATTAAGTTTCTCTTTTTAATGTGAGATCAACGATAGTGATAATTGCAGCACGGACACACGCATACGTTTTTTTTTTCTTGTTTTTGTTTTTGTTCTCTAAAATGAGGATTTTTCAATGATATTGTGCTAATTAAAATGTTGCCAGAGGATAAAAAATATATATAATCTGTTATAGCACAAAGAGTCCACCTCAAAAGCTGCAGAAACAGAATAATAATTAAAAAAAAAACAGCAGCCGCACGTATCAATTCTGCATGTTCTTCTCTTAGAACTTAGACCAAAAGAAGAACCTGTTTTTGATTCTGCACAAAAAGGTTCAGTTTTTTTTCCCTGTAAAAAAATATGTACTATGTAAATATGCCTTTGGGAGTTTTTTTAATGACTTTGAATTGGTTCATCAGCATTTACTTTAAGACTTTTGCACTTTTTTGATAAACGAAAACCTTAAAAAAGTTTTGAACCCAAACTTCTGAAAAACATTTCAGAGCGTTTTAGTTCTTCTCAGCAAGACATCTCGAAAGACTTAAAAGTAAAACTAAGGTTCCCAGAAGTAAGAGAAACTCATTTAAAACTCAATAGAGATGTTTTAATATACAACTCCAGACCCAGAACAACTTAGAAAAGAGCATGAATAAAAGCAAAATGCAATTACGTGCCAACGATTTAAAGCCCTCTATAAGGTTACAAAAGCAAAGAAACCCTATTTGATAAGATTTTTGGAAATTATGAACATTGTTCTTAGTTAACGCCCGCAAAATGGGTTAAATATATTAAAATGGGCTCTACATCGTATTACTGGTGATGTTAATAAGCAACAAGTCAATAATGTGATTAAATATAAACAAATCTTTGCTAGAGCAAAGAGTTTTAGCTAGAAGTTAAATAAGTTTGAGAAGCAACTTTTATTCACCCCTCAATCCATTCTCTTCCTACTATAATTTAGATTTAGAGAAGCAACAACTCTTGACAGATTACATAGCCCTTTATGTTATTTCTACAGCAGAGACACCCCCTTGAAAATATATATAAAAAAATATCCATTTACCCATGATGTATATAGATCTACATTGTATCTATAATACAGATAGATCGTATTAGATCTATCTGTATTATAATATAATTTGGAGAGCATATAGTCTAATTTGGAGAGCATCAACTTTCAGGTCAGCTCTTTATTTTGGGAAGCCGCCCATCCATCCATCCATCCATCCATCCATCCATCCATCCATCCATCCATCCATCCATCCATCCATCCATCCATCCATCTTCTGCTCTGTCCTACCATTATTGACCATCTAAATAAAAGGTTATGTGGTGCCTTTCTGATGATTTTCAATCTATTTTTGGTATGGACTTTGATTAGACCATTTTAATAACTACGTGGATATAGTTTCTTCTATTCTAACTTAACTCTAGGTGTTTATTTAGCAATGTTGCTACGCTCAAACGTGAACCTCCGACCCAGTTCCAACTCTCTGGCTGCCTCTTATAGGTTTCCTCCCAGGATGTCCCCGTATTTATCTCCCTTCATCTTCCCATCAACTCTGACAATGGCTGTCCATGTTTCACCATGGGAATGTTGTGTTATGTTAGCCAAAAAATTGAAACCCTGCTTTAGATCTCTACATCATTTACTCACCCATGCCAACACAAAGTAGATGTTATTCAACATTTTTCACACTATATGGTCACAGTGAAACAATCTGGTGGTTGCACTGACCGTCTGAGTTACTTGACATTAAAGATGGAGAGAAAACAAAAAACAAAACCATCTTGCATCCATAAAGTTACTTAATATGAAATTATCACAGCTATGTCACAGAATTTTCTCAAAATGTACAAAGTTTATTGGGACAGACAAATCAAGTCATAATGTTTGTGTCAATCAGAATTTTGAACCTCCTATAATCAACATGAATACAGCCTTGGAGCAGTTGTGGTCCATGAATACAGTGAACTGTGTGCAGGTGGAACCCTTGAAGATCTCCAGCCTGATGTTTAGGCTAACAACAAGACGCTGACAGTTAAAGAAAAAAAAAAAAAAACTTAAAGAGCTTCTGATTGCTTTGAAGACAGAAGCTGCTGTCTGTCTGAAAGCAGAGGAGCCTTTGTCTTCAATCACACAGAAGAAGACGGCGCTTGGTGTGAAAAGAAACCCTGAAGAGGGTTTTCAGCTGAAGCAGAAAGCCCTCTCCAGTTTCCTTTTTTCATCATGACTGAACTCAGACAGTGAAAGCCCAATCAGAGCTGCAGGGTTACAGAATAGCTCAGATGAAAAAGAGTGATCTCCAACAACAGTTTGTGCAGACGGCTTTGATTGAGAGGCACGAAGACACAAACATGCAGCTGTTTGGGTTGCATTCTCGCCCACTTCCTGTTTGTCTTTGCGGTTTGAAGCCTCTTTTTCTCCAGTTAGGGTCTATTCAGCCTCCGTGGAAACGGGTGCTCTGCCTTTTGTGCCTTGTTGATGACTTTGGAGGCAAGTTAATGAAGGGCGGTGCTGAAACCAGAAAGCAGCAGATGAAGAGAAATAAACACCGAAAGCAATTATGGGATGCAGATTACTGCCGAGAGAGGAGTGTGTATGTTCACATGTTTTTGCGTGTACACTTGAAGTTTAGTAAAATATGTTCATTCTTAAGAGAAAAGTCTGCCTTTACCTTAAAGAAGTCCTTTAAAATCTTAACACATTTGTCTCAAAGGACAGAAAATAATTCCCTTCCCATAAAGTGTAAAAGAATAATACGTAGTTATATATGTACTTCAATTTCAACGTGACAGAGCAAATAAATCCTTATACCAACAATAAAAAACAATATCAAAACAGAAAAGGAAAACCACAGTAGGATTCTTAACCAAGAGGGTCAGTGAAATAATAGAACCTTTTTCATTACGGATTAAAGCACCTGGGAAACATCCCATCTATGAATTTGTTTGTGAATCTAAAGTATGCATTGTAACTGTGCATTTGAAGTCACACAGAGAAATGCTATGAGAAATTTGTAATTGTGGATTTTTCATAATCCACCAATTAACATAAGGGTTTAAGTTCTCATTTTGTTATAATAAAACATCAGATTTTAGTTTTGGATTCTGTGATTTCCAAACTTGCAATGCAATGTCATGTGTTAATTATACTTGATGGCGTTGAGTAAGTTCCAAATTCTTATTCAAAGATATATATATATATATATATATATATATATATGTATATATATATATATATATATATATATATATATATATATATATATATATATATATATATATATACATGAATGAAAATTTCATGTCTCTGTTGTGGCTCATAAACATCAACATGTGTATACAACCTTCCTATCACTGCTAGACTATGGTGATGTTGTTCACCTGAATGCCCCAGCCAGCTCTTTACACCTTGTGATAACAAAATGTAAACTTCTCACACAACCATTGTACCCTATTCTCACTGAAAAACTGGTAATTCTCATCTACCCGCAGACATCTATGCTAGTATACTTACTTTTACAAATCCATCCTCAGCCTCCAGCCTCACTATCTGCATTTTAAGTTGTCACAAGGACAGTAGAGTTACAGGTTATATTCCAAAGATTTTATTTATTTCATATCCCCTCAGTTTGTACAGAATGTGGGGTAAAGCACTTCTTCTCTTCTGCTCTATCTTCCTGGAATGCACTTCATTGATATCATCCAGTTTGAGCGCTCAGGGACATTTTAAGCATGTTTTAAAGACCATGGAAAAATTATCACACTGCATCATTTCTACTTACTTTTAACTTGGTGTTTGTTTTTGTTATTTAGGGTGTATAAGTATATTTTTTTAATTAAATCACAGGATGAAACAGACTTTTTAATTGCAGACCTAAATATCAACATTCCTGTCAAAGGCAAACATTAATTACAGAGGCAACCTTAATCAAATCAAACGGCATCTTTCTGAGACGGATTATTTTCGCATTAACTGCCACTTCATTGAGCAGAGAGTCATCATATAAAGTAACAAAATTTGATATATTCCTCTTCTTTGAAGACGGACTTCTTTCCATTTTTTTTCCCATAGATTTCGTAGCTCACGAATCTCCTCGCCGGCATGGAACAATATATTTTTTTCTCTGTCAGTTGTGGCTGCACTAATGAATTAAACAGGAGGCTGAGTACGCACAGAAACGTACACGTTCTCTAAACAGCCTACAACAATAGCCACTCACAGCATCCCATTCAGCGCTGATTTAATCAAACTCCACTCGGCCTTTAGTCTTTTTGTTCTCTGATTATATTTTTCCCGTGTGCCGGGAGCAGCTGCAGGCGATGACCACACAGAGGGGGAAAAAAAAGCTGTCAGATAAACAGAAGGGATACAATAATCTTTTTGTTACAGATTAAATGTGTCCAGCAGGTTTTAATTGTGAGTTTTTTTGTATCCTTTTCAAGTTTAATTGCTGATGACAGCAGTGAGAGGATGGAGGTAAACGGAAAATTACAGATATCCTTCATTAAAGTGAAGCTTTTCATAGAGGAAAGGGCAATTAAAGAGGGTGCAGGCGGCAGAAGAGTTTACTGTGAGTTTTCATTTATTTTTAAACATGTGAGCTGTGAATTAACCTCTGAACGCTTAACTAACAGCTCAGAAAGCTGATCACACTCTGCAGAATATAAACTCAGCCTGCATCAGTTTTACTCTTAAACTTCAAATCTGCGGGGATTGGTTATAAATAACCATGTTCAAGCTACAATCCAACTCAAACCACCTCATGTATAACATTTAAATTTAAAAGGATGCTCAGTATTAACAGGGAACAGTGTTTTTAATAGTTAATGGATGTTGTTACATTAGAGTAAGTGAGCAGGAAGAGATCATCCTGTATGTAAACCATAATTTTTACAGGTAATAAAAGCTTAAACATGTTAATTTAAAGTGCCTTATTTAGTCCTTAAGCCTGGTTTAAAAGGTGCAGTGGAAGTGTTAAAGGGATCTTTAAAATGTTGTAACAAGACAAAAACATTGTGGAAAATGCCTGTCAAGTTTTAATCCCCCCCCCCCAAACAAATAGATAGATAGAAATTTTGTTATGAAAAGGATGTGAGATTTAAATAAAGACAGTGTGCCCTTTTCATAAAAAAGACAAATGTGAAAGACAATCAGGAACTGAAAGGAATATATTTCACAATTTATGTGTTTGGTTATGGGTTTCCGTTAGACTCAAGTTTTTCTTGTAATTTATGATGTTCTAAAAGTCTTGCCATATTCTGTTGTTTTGCCATATCGGTTTACTTATATTTGATGGATGTGTTTTCCATGTCAATGCATTTGTTTACTTTTCACCTTGTAGTTTATTTTTGCATTAAATTTTATGTGGAGTCTTGTGTTTGTGTTCTCAGTTAGACCTTGGATCTCTGTTCAGCTCGTTTCGTGTTTATTTCATTCTGTCACCATCAGGCCGGCTTCACACTGACTTTGTTCCTTGTGCGCTCTGTCATTTCATTGCAAAATGTGTAGCACAGCAGTCCAAACTGGATTCATGTAGAATCCGTTCATGAATCCAGACAGCTCCACCCCCCACACTCCTTTATTTTGAAATAATCCCGATCCACTTTACACTTCCTGTGTCTGACTTCCTTTCTGGCTCGTCTGGTTTCCAGAAGTTCACGTGTTTTACTCTCTCCTCTGTGAAAAATAGGCTCCATCCGAATACGTCTGATTATAGCTCCTAGCTCCTCTTCCTTAACCTTTCATGGAGTCAATAGTAAGAACTCTATTGTGGGGAGGAAAGGAGCTTTGAACTGCTGTGCCGATTTTATACAGCGTTTAACTCAAATGTTATTGCGCAATGGAAACGTACATGGATGATTCTTGTTAAAGCCAGGCCTACAGCCTTCTGAAAATTAATTACAAAATGCATGCTCTCTTCTCTCTGGACATTTTTGTCAATTTCTGTGAAGTGAGCTGTGTTTATATGTCATGTCACGCAAAGGATTGTGGGATTCCTTATAGCTACTTAGCGTCGGTAAGGGTCTTTGCGAGGTTCCTATGCTAAAGTAGCCGTGAGAGGAAGCATACAGGCTCCTTTTCCTCCCTCCTTCCTTACTGACTGCACTTGTTCGGACAGCACTTATCATGGTGACCGCTGACGCACTTCCGCTTTGGCTAAAGAGTCCTTACCCAAAAGACATTTTTGGATCCAGTCTGACTCTTCTCCAACCAGGACGTATATTGATTATTGGCACCCAACCGAGGGGCATTACCGCCACCTACTGTTCTGGAATATGGATTAGACTGTAGAAATGTCCTAAAAAAAAAGCACTTTGAATATAAATAAAAATTTTCATGGGACTTTTTTTAAAGTAATGGTCATCATGCAAAGTACATCTATGCAGGAAAGGAATTTAGAGACTTGGACTGTTTAATACGATTTCTTTGGACATGACTGCCATAATTTAATATGGAAAGGATAAGTAGAGGAGCTGTTTGGAGTGCCTATCACGGCATGGAAGATATGTAAAACCAGCGTTCAGAAGTGCACACTTTTTCAAAAAAGACAAAAATAGAGATTTGGTTAAAAATATAATTATGGATAGCCTAAAGTTGTAAACAATTGTATTTATGATTAAATTGTTCAGAAGACGTTCACTGAAGACGTTCACTAAATGTCTTCTGAACAATTCCTTGCTAGCTAGGGAAGTATGTTACTGTAGATGCCATAAGAACTCTGATATCCACTGGGCAGCATTTGCGACACAACCATCCTACAAACTAACCCAGTTTGGTTACTTACCCAATCTACTTTTAAAGGAATGTGAAAAAAAACTTGAATTAACGACTAATGAAAATAACTATGTGACCCACATTGATTCTGCATGATACGAGACCAGGAGGCATTGTTGATGGATAATTCACACAGACAATTAAGGTTATTGTTCATACATTTATGAATTTACTATTGATTTAAAGGAGATTCTGGTCACAAACACATCCAGGTTTTCTTCATGGTTTAGGTCGTAATAAAAGTGGGCCTGCATATCAGCCTCATTCTGATCTACATCTGCACAGATGACATCTGCACAGATGACAATATGACAGATAGTTGCATTATTCAGCTCCAAAAGTTTAAAAAGTTGAAGTTGTTGATTGGGGATATCAAGCGATGAATTTTGATTTCTCAGATGTGGAACATGCAGAGCAGTAAAATCATCGCAGCAGCTGAAGTACCCCACAGATTCCCAACTTGGTCTTGAATGGAGTCTCCTGCTGTCAACTGATATTGCTCTAATGGTGAAATAATCCAGGAGTTCATTTATGAACTTGTTGGTGAATATAACAGTATGAATCCCTGGACTCTGCAGGAACACATTAGGCAGTGCACAGTAATTCTCTGCTCAACTTGAGTGCAGGCACTTCCTCCATTAAAGACCTGTATGCTGTTCGCTCTGTAATTACTACACCAGCACGAAGCGGTCACTGCTAATGTTTGCTTTGTTAAAGTAGCTTTGGAAACAAAAACATACAGCAAGCCCGGTGCTGCTGGATTTCTGAAAATGACCACAGCATCAATAATGCATCAGCAGCGGGAACGACTCGCTCTTTTTCACAACTGGACTAATAAACCTCCAGCGAAGAGTTCCCCTCCTGTTCATTAAAATGCTTTAAAAGGCTGTGGGCCTGATAAACGCAGGGAGGAAAAGGACATAGAGGCTTGGTTAGAGAGTTTTTGATCTACTGTGTCATTTTAATTCATTTTTCTCTAATGAGGTTAGCCTTTCTTTATTACCTCCCTGATTTCAACCTGACTTTGGTTTCAACTCACTGAGCACCTTTTGTTGTATTTCAAAAAGAAGCTGCTAACATCTAACCAATATTTAAAGTAAAATGGCCTTTCTGTTGAAAAAACATCTTCTGAATTCCAACTTTAAATAAATACTTCTTCAGTGTCTATGTGCCTCCTAAGCTATTTTCGTACACTCTTTACGCCTGCTCAAGTGGACTGCCTGATAAAGTTCCCAAAGGGGTATAGGGCGGACTGCAGTACAAGGAAAGTCCAAAGTATAATTGTCTTAATTACCAAACAGGTGTTGTTGTTTTTTTCTTCTAATGGTTTTGGTTGTTGGGATAAAATATGAAATTAGAAAGCTCTCTTTCAAGCTGCAATAAATTAGAAACAAGTGAATTTAGTAACCACATAGCTTTAATCATCCTCAGAGTCAGCCAGGTGCTTCAAAATCTCTCTTAACATCTGCAGATCATAAAATATCCCAAACCACACCAGCTGAACAGTACAGCTGCTATCGAAAAAATAAATAAAAAAATAACACTATTAGTCAGCTCAGTTCACAAACGTGACCTGTACATATCACAAACGTAATCTATAAATTCTGGATAACAATCTGTAAAGTTCCATGTAACCTCCAGGAAAATATGTTGTAAGATGTGGGAACATACTCCGTGGGCTTCAAGAAAACAACCTTTAAGTTCAAAGAAAATAACCTGGGAATACCAATGAAGTAATAATTACCTTTTGAATAAGAAGCAGGTTAAAAGTTAGTTCAGTATAATGTTGGGTTCCACTAAATTACTTGTAAATTCCAGGCGAGTAACCTGTAAAATCTGCTTAAAGTAAGTGGCAGAACAGAAACATGTCAGTTCCCTCAAATTCTAGCAAATAGTGTGTTATTTACATAAAGTACCATGTTACGGTTGACTTTACAATAAAGCCTTTTTCCACAAAATATCTAATCAATCAATCCAATCCACTTTATTTATATAGCTCATTTAACAACAGACAAAGTTTCCAATGTGCTGTACATAACAAAAAAAAATAAAAATAAAAATAATCCAATTTAAAAAAAAAAAAAAAAAAAGGACACAAATGACCACACAACTAAGCGCCGTTAAAAGCCAAAGAGTAAAAGTGGGTCTTAAGACGAGACTTATAACACTCCACCGTAGAGGCAGTCCGTACATGGAGGGGCAAAGCATTCCAAAGTTTAGGGCCAACTGCAGAAAAGGCTCTGTCCCCTCTGGTTTTTAGCCTTGTCTTAGGCACTATTAACTGAAGATGGCCCTCAGACCTCAGAGCACGTGCCGGAGAATAAATCTGGAGGAGGTCAGTGATATATTTAGGAGCCATCCCATTCAAGGCTCTAAACACAATAAAATCTTAAAATCAATTCTAAAACGAACAGGGAGCCAGTGCAAAGACGCAAGAATTGGTGTGATATGTTAATATTTTCTGGTCCCCGTTAAAAGACGAGCCGCTGCATTTTGGACTAACTGCAGACGGGAGAGAGCTCGTTGGCTAATGCCTGAATAAAGTGCATTGCAGTAGTCCAGACGGCTAGAAATAAAACAGTGTAAAACCTGCTCGAAGAGGTTAAAAGATAAAAACGGTTTTACCTTGGATAAAAGACGAAGATGATAAAAACACGATTTTAAAACGCTATTTATCTGTTCGTTCAGTTTAAAATCGCTGTCTATGGTGACACCTAGGCTGGTTACCTTGGAACGCACAAAATGCTTGAAAGGTCCTAAGTCAGTGATGGCACTTCCAAACACCATCACCTCTGTCTTGCTCTCATTAAGCCTCAGAAAGTTTTTGGACAGCCAAGCCTTGACATCACCCAGACAGCCTAGAAGGGGTGTCAGGGGGCAGTGGCTGTTTTTAGCAATTGGCAAATAAAGTTGACAATCATCAGCATAGAAATGGTATGCTATACCATGTTTGGTAAAAATCTCTTTGAGAGGAAGGAGGTATAGTGCAAACAATAAAGGTCCCAGGATAGAACCCTGAGGGACTCCACAATAAAGGGGGGCAAACGATGACGTGCAGTCCCCCAGCCTGACAGAGAAAGACCTCTCTGACAGGTAGGACCTAAACCACTGCAGAGCAGTCCCCCTGACACCCACCCAGTCCCTCAGTCGGTCCAAAAGAACTGTGTGGTCAACTGTGTCAAAAGCAGCAGTAAGATCTAAAAGCACTAAAATAGCTGAACTACCAGAATCAGTTATTAAAAACAAGTCATTAAAAACCTTTAACAGTGCTGATTCAGTACTGTGAAATTTTTTGTACCCTGACTGAAAAGGATCTAAAATGCCAGCTTCGTCTAAAAAAGGTTGCACTTGTGCTAAGACACATTTCTCCAAAATCTTTGAGACAAGCGGCAATTTGGAAATTGGTCGATAATTTGGAAGATTTATGGGATCCAAACTAGGTTCTTTTATCAGTGGTTCAACAGTTGCTTTTTTTACAGAAAGAAGGCACAGTTATCAAATTTTCAAGATAAAACCCTGTTATTTGTGGGAATGCACCACTCTACAAGACACCTGGGTACTAGAGGTCAACCGATACATTGGCCGGCCAATATTTGAGTTTTTCTTCTTGTATCGGTACTGGTCGACATGTAGAAGCATTCATTAGCATCAGCCATGCCTTGAGATCATGTGAAACGCATACATTGCTGCTCCATCTCAGGCAAAGAGAGTCTGGTAATGTTATTAGACTGAGTGCCAACAACAACAAAGGTATGTTTCCAACTTTTAATGTAGTTTTTACTGTCTAATTTAGCCCATTGCAAGTCTGTCTCTGTCTCACTGTGACCGGGAGGGACCAGTGGTGTGTGTGTCTGTTTCTTTGTCTAAAAACCCATGTCTGATGTCCAGCTAGCGAGCTACCACTGCTGTGCGTGTGTTCCTTCCCATGGAGCGTCATGTATGCACATGCAAATAATTACCAATCACTATGCGTACTGCATCTAACTTTACATAAAATAAACTCCATACGCTGCAGCGGTGGTCAGTGTTTTTTTTTTCCTTCTCCACACAGAACTAAAGAAGCTCTTTTCTCGCTGTGACACATTCATTAAGTGTGAGTAAAGCTCTGCCATAAGAATCGTGACGCGCTTTTTTTTCTGTGTACCTTCCAAACTGCAGTCTGAAGCTGATACTTAATATTTTATTTACTTAATATTTACTTGATATTTGCTGGTTTAGACGGAAGAGGCTCATGTAACAGTTATCATTGTGTCATTTCTATGATGTAAATGGAGGATTACAAGAAGCAATACCGGCTCCCAGAATCGGTCACAAAAAAAATCAGACGCACATATCGACTTTCAGTTAGACTGATGTCAAAATAATCTGTATTAGCATCAGCTTTAAAAAATCTGTATCGGTCGATCTCTACCCAAAACACTTGGAAGGTTATTACTTGGTGTGAGTGGAGTACAAGGTCACCTGAATCATGATGAGACTACTAAAGTAATTTCTTTGGAATGTGTTGGAGGACCAAGATGTACACAAAGATGTCCTTTTTCACTGCTGGCAAATATGGCCCAAATTTGCAGGTCAAGTGACCAGGTCAGAATTTTAACCAGCTTGGACACTCAGATCTGTCCCATATCTGATCTTTTCAAGGCACATTGAGCCATTTCCTGAATCCAATTTATATCTGATCTTTTTGATTGTGACACCAGCGGGAACAACCAAGGAGGATTTAACGCGTCTTTGACGTCACTTTCAATTGACACGTGTCACAACTTTGCTCCAGCAGTTAGCATTAGCAAGACAAATAGCAGCTGTGTGCCACTTGCACTGCTCAGTTGGGAGACACCAAGATTTTAGATCTCAATAGGTAGCAAAACTTCTACTCAAGCCGGCCCATATGGGAACCATTCAGATGAGGGATGATTCGCACAGCAGTGCAAAATTTGTGTACAATCCTGCATAAGGAGGACTTTGCATTGCAGAAGAGGTCACTGGAGGCAATCCATTGTATCACATTTCAACAGGGGGCATAGCTTCATAATCTGCCTCCTTTGCAAAGCGATAAAAATTATTGCAAGATGAGAGGCGATGATATTTTTAAAAGTTACCCTCGACTTCCTAAAGTTATGAAAGAACTCTGTCTCGGTGAAGTTGTTAAAATCCCTGCCCCACCAGTCTTGGTTACGTCCCTGCAGCCAAACACCTAAAATGTCCTCGCAAAAAAAATCTGATTTCAGAAAAAATCAGAATTGAGCATTAAGACCCGCAGTGAGAATGTAGCCAAAGGTTCCTAGCCTCCTTGTCCGTGGGTTCTGGTTGGCGGCCCTCTCTTGTTGTGGTACCATGCAGTTGCTATTTGAAGATGATGGATCTAAGGTTTTTTATAACCCCAACCTGACTTGAACTTCTCAGCAACTTTATCCTTGACTTCCTTGGAGAGCTCCTTGGTCTTCATGGTGTGATGCCTCTTGCTTGTTGGTGTTGTAGTCTCTGGGGCTTTTCAGAAAAGGTCCGTTTATACTGACAGATCATGTAATATTATTATTATTAGAACATGTGGCACTTAGATTGTGCACAGATGGAATTCATTTCACTAATTATTTGACTTTTGAAGGTAAGTGGTTACAACATACAGTGGGTGGATTATGCTCATCAATTTTTATTTTATACATTTTTTAAATATTTTTTTGGATATGTTTTTTCTCATCTCACTTCACCAACCTAGACTACCATGTAGAGCCATCACATAAATCAAGATGTAGAAAATATCTTAATACCTGGTTGTTTTTTTATTTCATTTTAAGCAGCTCTAGTGGCTTGCTTTTAAACACAGTAGGCTGACAGGAAGGGGGGGGGGGGGTGGAAGAGGGGGAGAGACATGCGGGTCGATTGCGTCAAGGACTAAGGCCTCCATACATGGGTCGCGCTACCCGCTGCACCACCTGGGCGTCCAATAACTGGTTGTAATTTAACAAAATGGAAAAACGTCAAGGGGGTGAATACTTTTGCAAAGCACCATAATGTTCATATTTATATTTTTTTATAAATATTTATGTTTATTCAATACTTTCTATATGCAAGAAACCTGTACAAAAATGAAACACAAAGAAAACGTGAAACTCTCGATAAAGTTGTTGAGGAATTTGGGTCTATGTGTAAAATTAAAGGAAATTCTTAGGAAAAAAAAAACTTCTGAAATATTAGACAATATCTACAATAAGTGGTTATCCTGAATGTTAGTGTTAAAAGGGGTACTGAAATAACTGCTCCACTCTTCAAAAAAAAAAAAAAAAAAAAAAAATTAACATCCCACTCTTCTCCATACTCTTTAAAGGTTTAAAAGCAGATATGTTTCTTGTGAACAAATTTTCAGCAACACTGTTTGCTTATTATTAAGTATTACAAAGAAATGGCCCAAGTTTTAATGACTAACAGCTCCCGGTTTCAGAGCAACGATTCAGTCCTTTATAATGAGGCATGCAGCAGTTAATCTTCAGAGAAAAAGGTTTACCGGTAAGGAGGGCACAAATTGCAATTCTCAACTGGCAGTGGAATAAAACAGTGAACAAATCAGGGCCAAACTGACATTAGCCTCGCGCTAGCAGGACACACACTTCCCATGAAGGCCAATTACTGAATCCTCACACAGGCGACCGAGGGTTTCCACAACTTCCAGTCAGTGTATTCATGCGAGGTTAAAAGAGGTGAGAGGAAGCGACCGGCTTTTTACCTTTACAAAGGGACGGAGCAGACATATCTGCCAGGGCTGACATGTTTTTCTTTTTGTGCTCCTCACACAGCTGCTGTATAATGAGCCTATCTGGCCTTAAGAGAGCATTAGCAGTCTGCCGCTTCTCTCTGCTATCTGTGACACTTCGCTGCTCAGGAGGAGGAGAGCCATTTTCTCTTTGAAGAAGATATCAGAATCATTTCATATTTCCTGCTCATCATTTTTCTGAGTGGAGCTGCAGGGCTGTGAAGCTCTGTTCCATCACGACTCACCACTTCGTCCTCCTCTTGTCACAGTGTGGATTTGAACGTTTCTGTTTCTGCTGAGGAAAAAAAAAAACAAAAGAGGTTTTGGCTCCACGGCGTCCTGGTGACTGAGAGATAGACGTTCCTCAATCTTTTGGATCGTTAGTATTGTTACCTGTTTAAACCCGCGAAGATTGACTTAAAGCTAACTGATTATTTGATAGACGAGTGTACAGTGCATGACAAATGTATTCATACCCCTTTGACGTTTTTACATTTTGCCACATTACAAAAGAAATTTGATTTTATTTGTGTGATAGATCAACTGACAAACAAGAAGGGCATTATTCACAGAAACAGTCAACAGACCCACATCGTCTTTGGAGGAGCTGCAGAGATCCACAGCAGAAAGCTGACTTCTATGGAAGGCTACTCAAAAATAAAGACATTTATTTAAGAAAGCATTGATATTTTTGGTTCAAAGTTTTCTACAAGCAGTGTGGAGGACACAGCATACACAGAAGAAGGGTGCTATAAACAGATGATACCACAATTTGACTCTGCTCCAAATATGAAAAATCTTGATCAAATTTTGTCCCTGAAACTCAGCCTGTATGATTAGGATGTGGATTTAGTTACCGGGCCCGGTGCCACCAATTCTAAAAAGACTAGGTGTTCACACTAACAGATTGGTACTTGAGTCATGGTTGAAAAATGGGGTATCACACACTTAACAACTGCACCTGCAGAGCGATCACAGACTACCAGATTTTTCAGACCAACTAAAGTCAACTAAGTGCATGAAACTCGTGAGGGCGAGAGTTTGAAAGAACAAACACCAACAAATAACAGAAGATATTCTCAAAATTCATACACGTCTGTTGCATCCCCCAAATGAAATGAAGGTGAAGCCATTTTAAATAGGTCATTCTCACCTACAAATAAATATGATTTGGATTATTATCTGTATTTTTTGTTAAACTAATTATGAGAGTTTGGAACATTTTTTTTGTTTTGGAATGACTTCCAATACTTGCTATGATCTTAAAATAATTTCTAAGCTAAGAGACAACGATATGAGGTCTGGGTTGAATCTTGCAAATAAAGATAAAGGATTTATGAAAAAGATAGTTAGTCTCTGTGGGAAGAATTTAATTCAGAAATGCCAGTTTATCAATGAATTCCCCTTATCTTTATGTTCAACTTGTAAAAGGTTTGGTTTAATTCCATTAGACTCATCATTATTGCCCTTTTAATCAGTACACCACTGTAAGTAGTTAGAACCTAGCTTGTGTTACATAATGTTGTTTTGCCCTTGTGTTCATAATGTTTTATTGCTACAAATAAAGCTTTTTTAAGTCATTTTGCAGTAGTATTGACTGTTGCCAACATTTGCAACTGGATCATCTAACTTTGCAACTGGTGGTCGGTTCATTCAGATACACCTCAATATATTTAAACATGTTTGTTTGACTGCGACTAAAGTTGGAACGAGTTGGTTCCCCTCACACCTGGAGACTGCAGTCCTCACCTCCTCTTACACTGACAGATATTTGTGCTGAATTTCCTTGTCAACTGACCAGAACAAGTACAGACTGACTCGGACATTACTGGACCAGGAAGCAGGGGTAAAATTGTGAAAAAAAAAAAATTGTATAGTGTGTCCTCAGCTTTTGTGTGATTTCCTCGCAGACATTTTTTTTGTCAGAAAGGTCTGATTAAAAAGAAGAAGAAGGAAAAAAAAAGAAACGAGTGTCTGTTGGGGCTAAAATCTATAATGGAACAGACGTTATCATTATTGTTAAATAATGCACAGTGGCCACCAGCTTCAAGTATTAATAACTTATTGAACAGAGCGGTTTCCGGTGACCTGCCTCTGGGCCTTAGCCACAACTCGGAACAGGACCAGTGTGTATGTGTGTCTGTGTGTGTGTTTGTGCATTATTGACTACAGGCCACTGTAATATTGAGGCTTGAAAAGCCCAGCAGAGAAGCATTTTACAGATCTCTTCTTTGTCGCTTATTACACAGCCACAATTTAATAAATTGTTCTCATCACCAAATGTTCACATTTGTGTCTGTAACAGTGCAAAAAAAGTATTTCCGAGCTTATTATTAAGAGTATGGCTTATTTTTAAGCCCTGTCCTTGTCTCTATTCTAATGAGTTTTTCGCTCTGAATTGTGAAATGTATTGGCTCTGAAGTGATTAAATTATATGTTGACAATTGGCACTACTTAGATGTGACTTTGTGATTGATAGATAATATGCAGGCACTTGTGTTTGCAAATAAAAAGCAGGATAACAGCTTGAAGTTTGTGTAAAGATGTTAGTTGAAGTACGCCAAGTTAATATGTTAACCAAGTTGTTTGTAAAAACCGATTACAAGAAAAAATCTATCTTTTGTTTCCTGCATAATAACAACCAACATCAGCCAGCTTGTTTTCATAAAGTAAACTCCTGTGAAGTAAAAAATGTTTTCCTTTTTGTCACAATTTTTTGTCATAGCCAGCCAATAGCCTGTACCAACAACTGTGGTCAAGTGCAGATATGTGGGAATGCTTTTTATTCTTGGCTGTGTTATAGACATATAAGCTTTGCTAAGAACTTAATGTGTTTAAAATGTTTACATAATGTAAAAAATAAATAAAAACAGTCACTTTAAACCCTAGATATTCGTTGACATGCTTTATGTGTCATAAAAGGAGCAATAGGCGATATTTCACCACTAGGTGGTGGTTGAGCACTGTATGTAGACCAAAAAAAGATGTGTTACAAGCCGCGCCTCTCTACCTTCACTCCAGCAGCCACCTGGCCCCTCCTGTTCCTTCTCACGTGTCGCCTCCTATGCGCGTATTTGTAAAGGATAAAAACACAGCCTCACCTTTCGGAGGAACATTTCTAGTGAAGAAGTAACTCATAACTTTAGAATGCTGTTAGTAAGAGAACATTTTGATCTGCTGGGGATGTTTTCCGCTATGTTGCTCCAAAGCTGCGCTGCTCTGACATTGGCATTTTTTGGGCAGGGAGGGGGTAAACCCTGAGTGGCAGCTGTTCACATGCACGCGCGCGTACGTACACGCACGTGCTGCCGGCCCGGCTACGTAAACAAGACACTGGAGAACAAGATAGTGAGATACGGTGTGACATCACGTCATATCATGGTCCATCCGAAGTATTACCTTTAGCTCTTCACATCACTATTTTTTAGTTCTTTCTATCTAAAATAATGAAATTTCTCTTGTAGGTCCTTAAATATTTCTCAGTCCTTATTAAGCCCAAAGAAATATGTTTAAAATGTGATATTCTTAGCTTACGAGCTCCCCTCCCACCATATTTAGCCTAAACATAGACCTTAAAAGTTGAATTTTTGTAGCTTGTTTGATCAACTATAAAAACTACACATTCACTGGGGGGCAATATTTCTCATATAGATGTTTACACTGCTGGTTGCTGTTGTATTTTTGCCAAAGAGGACCAGTAAACCTCATGTCAGTATGCCTGTACTGCCTCTGTAATTTTTTCCCTCTGTCTCCGTAATACTTTCCTTTCCTCTGGTTTTTGTTTTGTTCATGTAAACCACTTTGAATCATCTTGTTACTGAAAAGTGCTTTATAAATAAACTTGCCTTGCCTTGTTCTATAAGCACAGACTGAGTGCTTCAAAATATGGAGAAGCAGATGTGTTGAAAGACTGGTCTTGTTTTGTAGCAGCGTTGACTCTGAAAAAAAAACATGCAGACCTTATTACTATGTTTTCAAAGGACCTCATATACACTAAAACTTATGTTATAAATATTGCAGCAGAAAGAGCAGTTTCATTGATCACCAAAAGCTTCAAGGTGAGAGGCTAAGCTGCAGAGAGGAAGGATTCAGCATGTCCAAGAAAGTCCAGTAAATTCTAGAAGTGTCTTTTCTTGAGTTTGATTGCCACTGGTATAGAGCTTTGCACTTGCATCAGGTAAGGATGAGCACATAAAGACATCAGGACAAAAAGGCCACTTCTATTCAAGAAAAAAACATCAAGGACAATTCATAACAAATGCCATGTAAACCCATTGCACAGCACAGGACAAACAGGTCCAGTTCACACCCAACATACACTTTGATTCAGTCATAATCCTAGTTTGTGAATGTTTTTTTTTTTTTTTGTTTGTTTTTTTTTTGCAGAAGTGAGATCTTTCCTGAACTAGGATTTCTGTTGGAGGGTAGGGTCACCTGCTGCAGACAGCACACGTAAATCACTTCTGGGAATCTAAGGTGCTGTTGGAAGACTGCACTTCGCTTGATTCTCAGTATTCTTAGTAGAGTCAAGCCCAAGTCATACTTTCTTGAGCTGTTTGTAAAGATATAATTTATGTTAAGCTTCTTATCTCTCCTTGAGTTCATTCCTCATGTCCTCTGTGCCTATCAGGTTCCTTCTTGTTGGTTCTCACACCAACCCAGGGTGTCTTCTACAGACCTTTCCTTGACATATCTCTTCAGATATTCATTCACAGTTGTCCACTGCAGCTCCAACATCCCCAGCCGTCACCTGCCCGCTCTCCTACACTTTCTGTTCAAGCTCCATCTGGATGTCAAACGTTAATCTGCTTGGCTCAGTTCCTTTTAGAATTCCTGTTGTGTAGTCCTCATTCTTAGTTTAACACCAGGACCCTGGTTCCCCCTCTGTGACAACTACTGATTGCTTCATAGTAAACCACTCTACTCAACCATTCAGTTTAGATTAATTTTCATCCTAACTCCCACACCATCTAACAGCTCCTCTGTTCCTTCAGATGCCGCTGAGCCACATAATGGAAGCAGCCCTTGTTGCAATGTTTATCATCTTCTTCTTTGTAAAGAAATCCTTCATCTGGCACATTCTCATTTCTGATTTTGACTCTGCCTGGAGGGTAAAAAAGCTCTCCAAATACAGGACAGATTAATTTAAATGCAGCCATTGTCTGATTACAAAATGTTGCGGGAAAGCAATCTATCTAAAGAAACCAGCATTGCACTGACTTCTCAGTAATTTGTTATCCTGAGAAAGATTTGGGTGACAGTGGAGAGGAAAGACCTAGGTCTTGGTTGCAGCTGACTGGGTGTTGAGGACATGAAGCAGATATGGATGAAAATGCAAAAGGTACACTTTTTACAGAAAGAAAAATAAAGAAAATAACGAGGTGAAAGTGTTAATGTGAAAAATGTAATAATGTTTGCAAAAATCAAGAGAATAAAAACAGGAGTGAAGGAAAGCAGTCAGTCACGGAGCCTAAACATGTCGCAACTAAGCTACAGATATAGTTTAGGATATGTGAAACCACTATTTCATCATGCTTTGATCGTATTTTTGGACAGACTGAAATACAACAAAATACCCCTTACCCCTTGGGCAAGGGGGTATTTGTTTGTTTTTGATCTGGGGATTGCTGAGGTAATTAGTGAACAGTGCACTGAAATCCCCATATTCAAGAAACTAGCTGAGATGATTTGAGCTTTTTGATGAGGTGCATTATCCTGCTCAAAGTAAACATCAGAGGATGGGTAAATTGTGGTTATAAAGAGATGGACACGGTCAAAAAGGCTGTGTAATCTAAGCAATGGTTAATTTGGTCCAAAAGTGTGTGTGCAAAGATAATGACCCCAACACCATTACACCACCTCCACCAAGCCAAAACATTAATGCAATGCTGCATGGGTCCACATGTTCATCTTGTTTATGCCAAATTCATACTCTAATTTGTCATTATTGCCACTGTAACTTAGGCTCGTCAGACCAGGCAACATTGTTCCACTGAGCTATTTTGCCATTTTAGAGACCCTGTGCAAATTGTAGCCTTGGTTTTTATGTTCTTATCTGACAGATCTTTGCCTGTTGTGGTCTTCTGTTGCTGTTGTCCATCTGCTCCAAAAGTCAACATGTTTTCTGAGATGGTATCGTTTGTATTTTAGTTTGTAACGAGTTGTTATTTGATGTATCATTGATGTCGCATTTCTATAACTTTAAACTAGTCTGCCCATTCTCATGTTAAATCAAAAGAGGATTTTTTGTCCACTCGGCGGGATATTTTCTCTTTGTGAAATACCCAGTTTTTGTGTGCCAAATGAACTGATCTGTGTTCAAAGTCACTTAAGACCCCTTTTCTCACCATTGGTGCTTGCAGTGAACTTCAGCAATTCATCTTCACCACATCTAGATGACTAAATGTGTTGAGTTTTTGCATTGTGTTTTGCTCATTCACTAATTTATGCTAACACAAAACAGAAAATTTGTACCTAATAAATTGATGAATGAGTCCGTGGAGTCCACCTTCTTGATGACCACCGTAGGTTTCTGAACAGAAAACATCATCGCCTTTTCAAAAACTAGCAGAGCAAGTTTAAAGTTTGGGCATTGTGTTCGCCATGTAGTGGAGAAGGTTGTAGAAAAGCTTACAGCAGTATATGAAAAAAAAACTCATTATCGAACAATAGAAGCAGGAAGTTTAACCCTTCTGTAAGTACCTTATATTTAGGGGAGCAAAACGCACTGCATGTCTGTTGCTGTATTTGCAGCTCGACAGAGACCCCGTCTGCCTGATATAGAAACACAGGCTCCCTTCCTGCTGCCACACTCGATCCATTTCTACTGGAAATGAAAAATGAAACAGGAGTTAACAAACATTTTGGCTGCCTTTCACCCTGTGAGCACTAAACATCCCGTATAAAAATCTATTTGCTGGACGGCTTGTAAATTGAAAGCTTTAGAGACGGTTGCCTGGTAACTGGGACCCGGTTGCCAACCTCGACATTACTGCCAATTATGCCGGGCAGGAGAAACTGGTGTCATCCATATTTTTTCCTCCTCCATCTTCTGACTACTGAATGTCTTTTTATTCCCCCAGAAGCAAAACAACTTCCACCTTAGGAACAATGTTGATGTCTTGCTTTTGCCTTTCACCCACCTTAAATGGGAAGTGATTAACACTAAGTAAAAAATGTTGATTTGAAAAAAATGTCTGAAAAAATACAGCTGTGCAAAACTTTTGTTTCAATTGGTTCAATGCTCCGTCAACTGGTCTGTAGGAGCACAAATTAAATAGCTGTATAAATGAGCATCAGATCGATGCTTTAACAGAAATGACTGTCACAAGATCTTCTAGTCTCTCACGTTACCATTCCTCACGTTGTGACTGCTTATTTGCTCACGACATCATCCACAAATTTGGTAGAAGAGAAAAAAAGGGAAAACAATCCCCCAGTTAATGCATTTTTTCTCAATTAGATTTGAGCCGGCATGTTTTGCAGCCCCACCTAGCTGCTGGGGGGACACTGATGAAAACTAATGCTGTAATTCTGCACACATATTGCCACCTGACTATTAGATTTTGCCCTCTCTCTTGTATGGAGGCCAATGTGCTTGTTGGTTAACCGTATTAGCTTTTGTGTGTTATTGCTTTACGTTCTCACCCAGAGGACAGTTTCAATAATCAGGAAGAGGAGGTAGGCGGCGGAGGCGAGGATGGGGGGGGGGGGGTTCACCAATAAACCAGCCCACAGGGTCGGCAGCGCAGAATGAGCTGAAAACAGTTTTACTTTTCAACAGTTTTTGCTTTGCTTTCTGCAGCAGTAATAATAGAAAAAAGCCTTAACCTTCATACTAATTCTGCTAAACAGCCTTTGTGTCGTGAAACCTCGTAATGTCTATATAACAAATATACATAATGCTAATGTATGTGTCGAAAAGAAGTCATAAGACATGAACTGTTTTATTTTTTTCCAGTCTGTCTGTTCAGATTGCAGAGGAAACCTCAGGTTTTGAGATCATTTCAGAATTGCTTTGCCTTTTAGTCTTCATGAGATTAAATCTATGGTCACAGGTCAAAAGAAGTCATCTTGGTTTTGCCTTTCACTTTTGCACATCCTATTATACATCTGTGTTAGGGTGCAAAAGCTCTGTGTTATTTGAAAACCACAAATTAGAAGAGCATATTCACTCGGACAGAAGTTAGCTGCTGCCTCTGGGTCTGTCATTTGTGCTTAGATTGTGCATTTCTGCCTTGTGGCAAAATAAGACACACATCTTTATATAAATAATCATCCAGCATTTCCTCTCTATGTGGTTGATACTGTCACGCACCCAGTTTAATGACCAGCTACGACATGCTGCAATGGATCATTTTGTACAAGTCAAAAAAACATCATTACATGAGCTAAACAGCTCTTAGAGGGTATGTATGACACACAGATGGACCGCTGCTGCAGAACTGACGCAGGTGGCATTAAACATTGCAGTAATGTACACAGCTGATATTGTTACTTAAGCTTATGCAGGGACTCTTTCTACACTGAGAAAGATTTATAGATTCACACTACTGGAGCCAAGCTTAGGCTAGCGGTTGGGGGGGGCAGGGGGTGGGGGGGAGTGATTGTCAACTGATCACAACCTGGTAGTGAGTTGGTTTCGGTGGCAGGGGAGGATACCAGATAGCCCTTGTAGACATAATGAATGGTGAGGGTGAGCTAGGAAGGTCTGGCCGAGGAACCTGTCTGAGTTATTTTCAATTGAAACATAAATTTGAAACCTACCTACTCCCGACGTAGGTTTGCGACGTGGAATTGGATTGGTCCATGTTCAGAACTTCCATTGCAGATGCGGCTTCCCAGAGAACCGATAACCTTGGTCTCAAGGTTATTGTGTCTGTTGCAGTGGCAACTGCTTATGAACAACAGTGGTGATTGAAGCCATCAAGCTGAAGGAGGAGGCTATTGGGGCTTGGTGATCCTAGTGGACTCCTGAAAAAGCTGCCAGATACCTGGTGGCCAGAAGGACTGCATCTTCTGTGGTTGTGGAACCTATAACTCAGTATGGGAGGATCTCGGAGAGACTATAGAAAGACATTTGGTTGGCCTCTAGGAAGTTCTGGGAAACCATTCAGCAACTCAGAAATGGACACTGGGACCATCCCGAGCTCTTGATGCTTTGGAAGGGGAACTGTTGACCCAGACTGATGACATTGTCTAGCAATGAAAGCACCTTGAAGATCTTAATCTGGTCACCATGTCCTCCATGGAGGAGGCAAAGCCTGTAACATTGGGAAATTGTAATTCCATCACCATGGCACAGGTTGCTGAGGTAGTTAAAAAGCTCCCTGGCAGCAGGGTGTCAGGTGTGGATGAGATGCAGACTGAGTTTCAAAAGTGGTTTACACGCATGTCACATAGAGCACTGGGACAGTGCCGGCGGAGTGACAGATTGGGGTGGTGGTCCCAGTTTTTAAGAAAGGGGACCAGAGAGTGTGTTTCAATTATTGAGGTATCTCACTTGCTAATGAGATCATGGAAATATCCTTCTATGGTCTACATATCTTTTGCTTTGGGCATACAAGAACCATACCAACCTTTTAAAGCCAACCAGATACCCCATACTCCCACAGACCCCCTGACAACATACCTTGGGGGACACGGTTGTAAGCTTTCCTCAAATCCACAAAAATTGTGTCTGTAATCTCGGCACAAAGAGGAGCTTGTTCCTAGTGGGCGTTGGACTCTGCCTGGGCTTCTCCTTGTCTCTGATCCAGTTTGTGGTGTTCACGGGCAAGATATAAAGGCGTAGACATGGGGGGGAGGGTCTCTGGTTTGGGCACCTCAGAACCTCATCTTTGCTTGTGTGGATGATGTTGTTTTGTTGGCTTCTTCAGGTCATGAGCTCTAGTGTTCACTGGAGCGGTTTGCTGCTGAGTGTGAAGCAGCTGGTATGAGAGTCAGCTCCTCTAAGTCTGAAGTCAAGTTTCTCCACCGGAACAAGGCGAAAGGCAAAAACGACCGCCAAAAAACAAAGCTCTTGATATACTTCTCTGTCTAAATTCAGACCCTCACCTATAGTCATAAAGTGTGGGTCAATGAGCAAAAGAACAAAATCCTGGATACAAATGGCTAAAATGACTCCTGCATAGAAGTTTCTTCTCAGCAAGGCCCAGACACAGCCCTCAGGCCAAAGAGGCACAGAGTGGGAATTATATATATATATATATATATATATATATATATATATATATATATATATATATAATTCATCTCTTCGCCTCTACTTTGCAGCCACAGCACCTCAACATCTGAACAGTTAGCTCAGCTTAACAGTGGATGTCCTGCTTGTTTTAAAGCATAACGTGGTACTGTGTTCAGGTGCGGACACTTTGTCATGCTGAAGCACATGCAGAGGAAGAACTCTGGTTTCTTTGTGTGCTCCGAGTCTCTGTTGCTGCTGCCAGCCGTGGAAGAAGACACGCTTGGTTTTTCACTTTGAGAGAAACCCTCAAGCACCAACCTGTCCCGCTCTGCTGCTAGCGATGAGACGCTTCGACAGGCTTCTCACCGAGCCAGAGCAGGATAAACAGTGAGCTGAAAACCTAGCAGACAGCCTCTCACCTTAAAAACACACCTGGGGTGGCAACTGGGGCTCCTGCAAGTCAAACTGCTTTTTAATCTCACTCTGAGGCGCATTGCTCTTGCAGTAGTCAGCGACTACACTGCAGGGGATTTTAATCATACTGGGGATGCATGAAGTGGAAGGCGCCCGGGGTTCGGTGGTGTTGTTGGGATTCAGGCTGTGTTCATATTCAGTTTAAAAGGTCGAGCAGAAAGAATCCAGAAGGATAACAAGACTTAACCATGGCGAGACTAAGCATTGTCATAGCAGTTCTAGACATTGCTGTTATAGACAGGGTGACAACTTTTGTCAACCTGAAGAAGACAGCCCTCATTCGTCAGGATAATGGGTGGGTGGGTGGGTGTATATGAAAGCTTGACAAGAAAAATCAGGAAATTTGCAGAACACAATAAAACCTAAGGAAAATAACACAGATAGTAAATAGAGAAAGAGAGCAATCAACTGATGACTGGAATTCTCCTTAACAGGCCTTAACCTGTGCTGGGTTGCCCAGAAATTATAAAAAAATCAAAGCTTTTTCCAATCACTTAACACAATATAACTAGATTCTACAAGGTCAAGCTGACAACAACACTCATTATTGTGGAAGTTGGTGCTCAAACAAAGAGGATTCAAAGTTACCCATTTTCAATATTAGTGAGGTGTTTGATATTAAGTCAGAGAAAGCCAACGGATTTAAGAATATTCAATAGAAAACTTTATTTTCGCTGGTTATTTTGTCCTTTTGCCCTTTAATACTTTTGAAGTTTTGGTTCTTCTGCCACAGGACATACTTTCTTACCAACCTTGAATGTGTTTGGGAGCAGCTTGCTGTTCGTTTCTTAAACTGCTTTTTTTTATTTTTAACTGTTGACCTCTTTGTGTTTATGAACATGGTGTTTTTAGAAATGTAGGTATCTCACATTAAGCCTTAGGGTCTACATACTTTAGAACAGGGGTCACCAACATGGTGTCCGCAGGCACCAGGTAGCCCCCAAGGACCATATGTGGTGCCCTCAGGCCTGTTCATGAAAATAGCACAACCCTCTATTGAGTTGCATTTAAAATGCTATTTTATTCAGTTGATCTTCTTTTTAATCATACTTGTATTTACATAGATTTAATAAGCCAAAAGCATTAAAAACGTATTGATATTACGTAAAGTTAATGTGAGCATGGACTCAACTGTCAGTACAGGTAGCCGTTCGTGTGACACAGTACCGATGAAGTAAGCTCTCAGTTTCAAAGCGGTTGGTGATCCCTGCTTTAGAATATACACACGAGAGGGATTTTGGCAGTTAATAGGGCTGGCCAATGATTGTGCTAATGATTAAAATATGTTGCTAAAATCGTTTAAATCGTCAACTCTGCATTTTTTTTCTTTGATGTAATCTTGTAAAACCTTGTCTTCAGGGAGTCCTCTCTAAGGCACAATGTGGGATGTCACCCTTTCTTCTAATATAGCTCACTAAAGACTTAATGCTTTTTACCAATAATCTTTGATGAGAAATGGAGATGTTAAATCTTTTTAAAAGGTAAATATTGTAAGTTGACGTTTGGAATCAATGTTGAGTTGTTGTGTAGCAAATTCAGTTCAAGGTAACTCCAGGCAATGTATCAGTTTATTCTCTGGTAACTCTTGGTGCCAGAGCATTAAAAAAACACATGGAAACAAGGAGTATGTTAGATTCATGCTTTCTGTCTCTCAGGGAGGGCTAGAAGTTTAAAGCAGAAGTAGAAAGTTTCGCTGCTTTGTTGCAGAGAAGTCTGCCGGTTCTGAGGAAACACACTCCCTATTTTTCCAAAGCCAGTGTTGCAGAGAAGATAAAGAGCCTCTGACCTTTAGTGAGGATACTCCCCCTCAGTGTTTATCTCCATATTTGAGAGACACGGATGTTGTTTTCTTTTCCAAGGCCTCCGCTCCCTGCAATGTTCTTCGAGAGAGGAAATAATTACCGCGGTCGTGGCTCGGGTCAAACGACAGCTAAACGCTGTGGCTGTGTCGACGGATTTAAAGCTAATGTTTGCAGAGGCAGAAGGTTATAGCTACAAACTCATTACCGAAAACAAAAAAATAAAGTAAAATTCATTGGACAGAAAGCTGAAGTTATCTAGGGGTAAATTAAAACTGGATGGAAAATTTACAGGGAAAATGTACAACATGATAATATGTTTATTTAAAACATTAGTTTATAGGCAGGCAAGTTAAATATTTGTGATAAATTATTCAACATTAAAACCCATAAATCTGAGCATAGTGTTGTGATTAATTGATGAGCATCTGGATGTGAAGCGAATATTTATTAACAGTAAGCTCGCCACAGGTAGAGACGATGTTAATAATTCAAAGATGAAACTCACAGAGCAAAAATAAGAATAAAACTTCATGTCTTCATCCCAGAGTTTCCTGATGCAGCCGCAGCGAGAGCTGGCCCGGTCTGGCCCATCATATCGCTGCAGATGAAATATTAAAGAGCAGGCGGAGATGAACACACTGCTTCGTATCTGCCGCAGCAGAATGAAGTCGCCGGAGGACACTGATATTTCAGAATATGAACCTCCAACCGCCAATTGTACTAAAGAATATGGCGAGAAAGATTCCCAGGATTATCAGGAGGATAATAAACAGAAGTCCGCCGTGCTCCGTTTTCACAGCAAACTTCCACAAAGGGGAACACCTTTGCCCATATCTGGTTGACGAAGAAGCAGGGAAAACTCAACCTAACCTGGCTTCCCGGCACTAGAAGAAGTTTCTCATTACAAAAAATAAACAGACTTTTGCATTTGTGGTTGGGTTTCTAGGTCACGATGGTTATTGTTATTTTTTTTCATCAGAAAAGACAAGAAACATGTAAACAAGTTCAAAAGACAAAAGCAAGCACAAGGGAACTAAAGCTCGCCTAAAAGCGATCACGTTGCCTTTGGAAAGTCAAATGCAAGCATCAATACATAACACGGTGCAACCTCAAGACAAAAGTAGTCACAGCAAAGACTCCAGCTCAAATGTGAGTTCCTGAAGTGAGAGTGTATGTGTTCATTTATACAGTGAGGTGGAAGAATTGAGGGGAAATATTGTCTGAGAGCAGGAACTTCACCCCATGGAGGGTTTTAATAAGCCATGAGCCTAGTCTGGCTGTAATTCACTAGAATGGCAAATAACTGCGTGTGACAAAAACTGTAATTTGCATCACTAAATTTCAGATAGATGGAGTTTCTGGAAGCTGTGCGCTAATTTGGAAAGTTTCACTGTTCTCCACATACTAATTTCATGTTTTACTCATGAGGGTTACAGTAGCTGTCAAAATTTGATTACAAAGACACCATCATGCTAAGCAAACTCTGTAAGCCAGCTTTGGTTAAGCTTCCAGACTTTCTGGTCCTAAAATATAACCTCAAGCTAATGCTGCTTATGTGATATATGGAATAAAAAACAAATAAAACACTACAAATTTGGACTCCAGGTTCAATCAAATGCTCTCTCATTCACTTGACTCAGATATACAGAGAAAGTTATCACAGCTGAAACTAATTATTGTAGCCAGACATTCATGATGATTATATGGAGAGAGTGACTACTGTTAGAATTTGGGGATTAGTAGAGTCAAGAAAATAAGCAGTCCTGTGTACAACAACAGTCAATCAGACACAGTAGATCCAGATGACATCATCATCCATAAATTGTTTTAAAAAATATGTTTTTTGTCAGAAGTTATTTTAAAAGTAAGCTTTTTGAATACAACAGAAGAACATTGATTTATTCATGTTTCATACTCTCCATACTCTTAGGTTTTCTGGTTCTAAAATAGATTTGCCCTTTTTAAACTTTTAGACAGCAGGTCTACATTGAAAAGGAAAAAGCAAGTTTTGTGTTAGAAAAAAATGTGTCCTTGGGCAAGACTCTTAATCGCATCCTTTTATTTATTTACTTATTTTTGTTTTGTTTTGCTTTTTGGGAGCACCCAAAATTGGGAAAAGATTAATAACAACAGATGTTGGATGTGATGTAAAAATTCCTAGTTCTGCATGCAGTCTGTGTTGTATCTTTTTTTTTAAGTTAGGGGTTTTTCACCTCTTAAGTCCTCCATGGCTGTAGCAAAATTTTGACACAAGCTTCAGTAAACCTTTGAAGTTGTATTTCACTTTTGAAGGTTTGTGTAATTTATTCTGTGTCATTCAACATCTGTTGATAAATGTGCTGCCACAGAAATCCATGGTTATCTTCTATTGCAAACAGCCATCTCATCGAGTTCACTCAGCAAGTCCCACTGCTTTTCTGACCTGCAACTGGAACATGTTGGAATAGATAAACCTTTATTGTCCTACAATCAGGAAACTTTGGGCGAGACAATGGCAAAAACACATAGACAGGATACCCCAGAGCCACAGTAGATTAGGTAATTAAATAAAAAAGCTAATTTGAAATTAAATTCTACAGCAAGAGAATACATGATACTATTCAATATTATTCCAACTTCTGAGGTAAGTGTCATCTGTGAATAAATTTGGTCAGTAATAATAATCCCGTGAAGCCCCTATTTCAAAATAAAACATGTAAAGTGTATCCTAGAAAAGAGACTTTTGGTTACAAAAACAATGTACTAAACAGTTGCTGGGACAATGTTAAGACTGAAACTAATTTAATTACGTGCAGTTACTTTTCAAAATAACTTTGTTATCTCCACTTTTTTCCCCATAGAAATTATGTGTTTTAGCCATTTCGTTTTGTCCTCTCAGCACTCGATGAAGCACGATGGAGGCTCGTCCTTCCACTTCCGTTTGAAGTTTCTTCCTTTTAAAACTGAGGTGTTTCTCTCCAGAGCTATCAAACGTTTGCTCAAGATGAGTGAGGGGATGGAATTGAGCTACTGGTGTTATTATATAGTAAACTCTTCACCAATATGTATATTATTATCTGATACATGATGAATCCAATTTTATCATGATATTTAGAAGGAAATAAATAGTGTGTGACTGGATTTTACTGTCTCACACTGAATTGAAGTCAAATAAAATGAGTGGATTGGGCAGTAATAGTCCTATAAATACAACATCCACCAAATTAATTGGTTCTCTACATGGAGATGTATAAAAAGCCTCAAAAATACATATTTTACAGCCGGAGCATAATCACAAACTGGAAAATGTTGAAATGTACAACCTTTAATTTGAGGATAATAACTGAATAAAAAAGTCCATGTTAAGAAATCAGTCTGTTTTACAAAATTACAAATGCCACACCTAGTGCCAACCCTGAACAGTTCACCCATCCATCCGTCCGTCCATCCATCCATCCATCCATCCATCCATCCATCCATCCATCCATCCAGGCACCTATCTCCAGCATACATCTCCAGCAGTCATCAGGCGAGAGGCAGACTACACCCTGGACAAGTGGTAAGATATGTCTACAACAGAACAGACATTGGCCTCTATATTTCCAGTTGGAACAATAATCAAAAACTTCAGACCAACTGGAATTGTGACAAATAAATGTATACTGCTCCCAATGACAAGGATGGCAAGGAAGGTAAAATTATTTCTTACTGAGAGAAAAGAGTGACCCTTTTGAGTCACTGAGGGGCAGTTTAAAACAATGGACACTACATGCAGTTCATATCAGGACTGTGTAAGGGGCTCACCAGCAAATAGGCCCCTACAGTTAGAAACATAAACAAATGGAGTTTGATTAACTCCACTGGGTAATAAACTGGAAGTCAGATGATATTAAGATTGAGTTTTTTTTTTTTTACAACAAACAGTTAACGTAGGTTTGGCATAAAACAAAGAAACGACGAACAAACAATGCAAAAGCACCAAACACCCCTTTGTTAAGTATGGTGGAGGATCTATGATGCCGTGGGCCTGTTTCTTTCCAGAATGCTATGAGAATTATATTAGATTAAATAGCATCAAGATAACTTGAAGTACAAGGGCATTTCTGATAACAATCTGGTGATTTCTGCGACAAAACAAACAAACAAACAAGTCAAACAAATAGAGAAATGGTTAACAGGAAACAAATGTAGCTTTCATCCATGAAGCTGCTTTCGGAGAAGTCCCGAGACATACTTCTTAATGAAAACCTGTTGGGTGATCAGACAAAATCATTTTTAAGAACATGATAATAGGATATGGATTAAATAGTTCCTATAAAATGTGACCAGATAGGTTTTTTTTTAGTTTTTTTTATGAACACTATTTATATAAGCTGAAAAGAAATGACTAAAAAACATAATCATCACCGTTGACCACTTTCATAAGAAGATTGTCTGAATCCATTGAGGAGCATCATTAAATGCTTCCTCCGCCACCCCCACATCTGGAAGTTATTGCCACGTCACGAATTCTGGGGGCCCTTGGTCAGACAATCTGCTGCTCACTGGACCTTGCTGTCTTCTTTTGAAGAGCAACACTTTATCTTAAAAATCAAAACCCCTAAAAGACGGTTTTAAATTCAACAGCATCAGAACTCTTTTCCGGCTGATGTTTCCTGGCTCATCCGGTCCCCAGCCCCCGCTCTCCGCCAGCTGATTTCATTTTAATGACTGGATCTAAGCACATCAAACCCGTCCATGGGTTCTGACGGCAGGTCAGCGAAATGTCAGCAGGGTCGGTCACTGCTTCTAATTGGCGCTCTAAAAAAATGCTTTGTTGTTTGTCAAAAGAAGAAGGGGGGGGGGGGGATTAAACACACAACAGACTGGAAATGAGCATTAAAGAAACACCAGCACGTCCACTTTCAGAGGACAGACACATCATTTGGTCTGTGGGAGAGTGCAAAGAAAGCTGCGGAAAGATAGCAAACAGATAATGAGACGGCTAAAAGCTTGATCTTGAGAATAATTTTCTTCTTTTGCTGTGTGGCCTCGAGAGGGAATCCATTAATCAAAGGTTAGAATAAAATAAACTTTGTTCAAAGATCCTTTTTCCTCAAACATTTAGGACTTGGAGGATGACAACGACAGACGGAGAAAAATCCAATTATTTTCCTCTTTCATCACTTCACTCGTAACAAATAAGACGCGCTTTCTGAGAGGCGACACAGTTTAGTTTTATAATTGCTGTTTTACCACCTGCCAGTTCAGCTAACAGTCACTCTGTCTCTGTCCTCCCCAATCGCCGAGCTGTAGCCACCGATAATCAGACCAGCTTCAATTAGAGCTGCCGCTGTTTCTGACCAGGATTAACACCGACCATCGTTTGTTAACCAAGAAGCAAATGAAGAGCCGATGACCTAATATTAAATCTTTTTTTTTTTTTTTTTCTACATCTGTGCTGGCCTTGAGGCTTAATGTTCAGCAACATCATCCTGTTTCCTCCACATAATGAGGGTTGGGCTTGGGAGGGTTTCATCTGTCATGCTGCCAGCTTCACGAAAGTGTCCAGCCTGAAACAGTGCTGATTCAATATTTGTTGCAGCGTTATTTTAAAGCCAAAGGGAACTTATTGATTATTATTCAACATTTTTTAACCCGCCAATAAATCTATCATTGCTTTCTTTTTGTTTGACCTGTTTAGATGTTTAGATTGTAGAGTAGTGTTTTATGTTCTAAACCAGGTTTAATTGAGTCCACAATTTTATCTCTGACCTGCCTTGTGGGTTTCTTGGTCTTCTAATGCTCTTTGTTGGAAACTGTCTTTCAACAAACCTTTGCTGCCTGTACGGAGTAGCTGTATTTATGCTGAAATTAATTTATACTTAAATGATGATTTTATGTACCAATTAGGGTAATATCTAAAAACAACTGGTTACACCAGATTGTATTTATAGGTATCAGAGTAAAAGAGGTGAATAAATGTGCATGCTGTACTTATCGGATATATGTTTTCTTGTGTTGGTATGATGTGAAATGTTCAAGGTATATCAATATTTCTTCAAAACGCTATAACCTCACGTTGGTGTAGTCACATCAAAAATACAAAGATGAGATAAAGTTGCTATAAAAGAGGGGCAGATGTGTTGAATTGAATGTCTTCTTGTGTTGCCTGTGGTTATCTGCAATGAAAACTGTGTACCTATCAAACACAATGCCTACACATGCATGAAACATATTTTAGAATTATCAAAATGGTCAGTCGTTCAACTGCAGGGAAGAAGGCTTCATGATCTCCGAGAGAATACAGAAAGCTCCAGCACATTCTACTCTTGAGCAGAGCCCTTTAAAATTGGTTGCCACCAGTGAAGAGCTTGCTCAGCATGGCAGCAGGTCGGTGTGAGTTCCCTGATGTTAAACCTAGTGAAAATCTATGGTTGATTCCCAAAAAGAATCAACAAACCATGATCAACTCCAAGCTCTATGAACCCAAGGATGGGCCATCATCTGTCAAGATTTGTGCCTACATGTTCATATCCAACACAGAACATTAAACAAGTTATGAGGAAGACATGTTGAATCTATCTGTTAATTTGTTGGTGGATTTAAAACTGATCAAATTTGCTAAATTAATGCTTGGTACCTCACTGAAGCATTAATAGCCCAAAATGTTGAAAACACTGTCCAAAACATTTATGCAACTGCTGAAAGTTTTGACCATGACTCTTTGCATCATACTGTATTGACTCAAAAACAAAGTTTAAGCATGCTCCATTCTGTCATGTTTCTCATTCTATCTCTTTCTGCGGAGATTAAATCCCCTCTTAAATTTTCATGCCCTAAGCGTACCTGTGATCCCTTCTGCTCAGATACATAATGGGTGTAAGTACTCATCTCATCTTGTTGCTTGAGGGAGCCCTGCAGCACAAATCAAATAAACCCACATCACCTGCTGCTTCATGAAGCTTGGGCGTTTTCTCTTCAAACTGGGACTAAGAGCTGTGGAAATGTGCCAGTGTGTTGCAAGTTTGAGTGTGATATTAATCCCGTGAAAGAAGTAGGAAAAAAAAAAAGAAAAAGAATTCTGGTTCCAATTGAAAACAGAAAGAGGCTGCTAGATGCTCGCTAAAAACAAATAATCAGAAACAAACAGAAACCAATAACCTGCTTGCTCCAATTTAAAGAAAAAAAATATCTGTGTGGCGTCAACCCTGCAGCCATGAACAGCAGAAAATATGAAACAAGGGAAGAACAACATCAACAGAACAGAGGGATGAAATTTCACTGAGAGGTCGAAAATGAGAAACGACATAATAAAGAGATTCTATTAAAAAGCCATCTGACCGTTAATAAAAGTAATGATTTTATGAGAACGTCGTGCTCCACAGCCAGAGGCTGTGGCGGAGACAGAGCCTCCACCAGCTTTCATTTCAATGCTCTGACATTGCATTGAGAGGAAAAATGAGAAGTGTGTGTGTTGAAAAGGATTTGGGGGGGAGATGGGGGGGGGGGGGGGGGGGACACAACATAAAAAACAATTGCTGCCTCTGCCTTCTCTAACTTAATGAGATTTGGTTGCTGCTGCCGCTGTCGCTGCTGATGTGGCCGAGGCTCAGGTATTATTTGTTGTTGGAGGTGATGGCAGGATTGGATAAAACACACATCTCGCAGCAAGGCGTTGGCTCTCTCATCTGCTGCAGAGGATCAGACTCACCTTCTGTCAGTCTCTGGCTGCATACAGTGCATGCTGAAAACACTGTGGCCGAGGGAAAGTTTACATTTCATCCGGAAATGCAGAGAAAACTACCAATAGTCAGGTGGAGAACCATGTCCGCTCTTTCTCTAAACGAAGCACGGTTCTTATATTCCTCCCTTGTGAACAGCACCGTCTAACTCCAAGCTTATACTCATAATTTCTACATATGAATGAAAAAAAAAATGTCCCACCTCAGGCTAAATACAGATTTAGTTAAAATGTAAGGAAATGGAACAAACCATGAAGCCTGAAGCGAGGACAGTTTTAACAAATTAACTGATTTTAAATCACTTTTATTACAAATGTTATGAAGTCAACACACGGCCCCCGCAGCATGAATTGCTAAAGGCTCAGAAGCTTCTACATCTTAAATTTATTAAGACACCCAAATTAGGGAGCCTAAAACGAATTCACATTTGATAGGTACATATCTTTAATGGAGAGACTTTGAAAATAATGGTGCTGTTTTAAAATCTGATAACAAGCTGCGAGGATCTTCATCTGTAGGCCTCGGCTCTGCCTTAGAAAAGAAGTGAGGAGCTCCATCTGTCAGGGGAGCGCAGAGTAGAATCACGGCTTTGCCAAATTTTATGTCAGCAGAGGTGGTTAAGACACCTATCAGGATGTCATTTTTTGAATGGTATTATGGCACATTCAGCTGGGTGGAAGCTTTGTGGAAGATCCAGAACCCAGCAGATGGATAATATAATCATACCTATTCGTACACCAGGTAAAGTTTACTAGGTAAAAATTTGAAAACCTCTGTTTTTAATTTAAGCACATTTATTTGCTAATGGAAAGAAAATCTGAGTAAAGAAAAAATATATACTTCTAAACTATTTTTGTAGCCCAGGTGGCTTTTAATGACAGTAATCACACAGGAACTGGGCAGATAAAGGAGGGAGGAAGCACTGAGCTCTGGACTGCTGTGTCGGTGCCCAATACTTCATGTGAAACACCCCATAGGAGAATCATTTTTTAACAAAATCCTCTGTTCCACAGCAACCGGCACTCCAGTTGTTAATACTTAATACAGCCGCCTTTTACCAAAAGGCTATGTCTTGTCCAAGAATATCTCATGAGATTGAAGCATGCAGAAAGGGGGGTGTTGAACCATCCCTTTGATTACGTAATCTATAGCTCATATGGAGAACCCACTCTGACATAATTAAAAAACTAAATATAGAAATAAATGCTCAAAAATGTAAATAGATATTTTAATTAGCTTATTTATAAGGTTTAACAAAAGTTCAACATCTCTATTTCAATGACCATATGGCTGGAAATGATCTGCTGTGCCAGCCTAAAGAGTGCTCCCAGCACAGGGGCTGTAGTTTCTGACAGGTGAACTAGTTGGCACGACACCTGCTAAATGCCTCAGTTCACTGATAAGCTGAGCAGCCATTGATAGCAGACCTCCATTTTAACTATGGAAGTCTGATGCTAACCAACCAATAGGGAGCAGTTGTCCCTTTCAGACCCGCCCCCTCCTCATTTGAAATATGAGACTGAAATACATACAGAAATGGAAGGCCAGGTATGCATAATTAGGGTTGAAGAAATAAATGGGGTAAAAGTATAAAAAGGAAGAATAAAACAGACAAAAATGTTAAAGCATACACTTAAGTAAGTACATTTAAAAGCTTAGTATAATTCATAGATAAGGTTGACAGTTATAGTTAAAAATAAATAAATTAGGTGATTATTAAAAACAGGACTAAATAAGCTAATTAAAAGTGATATTTAGATACATTTAGGTCTCATTGTATAATTTAACTACTGCTTGCATTTATATATTTGCTGTACTTTTGTGCATTTATTTTATGTTTATTTATTTACTGCCATGCATTTATTTGTGTCTGTCTGTCTGTCTGTCTGTCTGTGTGTTTTATATATTAAATTGTGTCAGAATTGCTGCTCCATACCATAGAAGTTGCCTCACATATGAAGATCAACATTCCTGCATCATTTTACTGGTCTGTTCAATTGTCTTTCCCATTGTAAAAGATGGCAAAGGGGAATGGCCATCTTTGTTATGCCATAATAATACAGAAGGAAAACAGGACACCAAACTAATATTCTAATCAACTTAAATAGTCAAAAAAGCAATGCAGAAAATGCTTCAGTTTCATTTATTTTGTTATAAATTCCGAGGTGCGAACACGTGTGGCACTGGGGATTTTGTACAAACAAAAACAATCATTCTCAATGTGGATTTTTGCCCTTGTATTGATATTTCTTTAGATTTTTACTTAGCCTTTATTTAACCAGGTATTCCCGTAGGATGAACTTCTTTTTGAAGGAAACATGGCCAAGAAGGAACATTATTAAAAATGTGCTTTGCTTAAAGCTTTCTCTAAAACTTATCATTTTTGTATTATGCTACTGCAGTACATGTTATTTTAAGGTTTGTTTTTATACATCTCTAGCATGTGTAACAGTAAAAAGGGATGCCAATGTTAGGTTTAAAGTGAATACACATTTTATCCTACAGCAAAGAATAAAAAAGTGAAACTGTGAGGTTGACTCTCCATATTCCAACTTGAATTTCAAGCTCAGAATCCAAGATTGCTGCCCTAAATATAAAACATTATGATCGGCAGTAATAAACTTTTTTTTTAGCATCCTTGAAATTCACCAGTACCTACTGTAGAGGGTGTGGTGTGCATGTTTATTAATTATTATAATAAAGAGACACCCCTAGGTCCTGTCTTGTATTATATATTGTAGTTTCCTTTATCACTGAACACAATATTTAGCTTATTCCACCAGATTTCTGATCCACAAGTGGAGCAATGTTGATTTGGTGGTGACATCATTCCCAGATCCTGGCTTTAACTTTCTGATCTTAAGAGAACAAAGCTGTAAACAAGATTTATGTAAGAAATAGGCAAATTCAAGCAATAGTTGGGAAAGCAATGCTGTATACTTGCTATGTTTGTGAGTTTTAATTCCCCCAGTGATCCCCTAAGTGTTATATAGTAAACCCAAAACTTGATTTTGTGAGTTTTAGTGTACTTTTAATGCTTTTCTAAAAGGATTCTTTATCCTGTTATCTCCGGTGGCTGGGTGTTTACTGTCCCCTTAACTCCAGGGTATTGTTATTAAAGTGATTTTTTCTTGACATATAAAAGTCGAGACATTTTTGTTATGAAAATGAAGTTTAATCTCCTTCTAAAATCACTGTGACTCTTATGTATTTCTTATTTGTGATTTAAATATAGCCACCTGTACATGACAAAAAACACAATTAATTAGGAGTGATCAAAACTGAAATGTTCACATTTTAATTGGCATCTTTTGACAACCAGCATGCGTTAATAAGAGGTGAAGTAGGAGGTTTTATTTTGGGATTCATCATTTGCGTGACTCTGCTGGTGTTCTGTCATTTTATTTATACTCAGACTGAGGGCTGAGTGAGCTAAAATATGTCTGGATCGACGAGTAAAAATTCATTACTGAACCATGAAATACATGAAAAAAGTTTAATAAAACTGAAAAAAGTTTGAATGTTTGATCCAAAATAGGGTGAAATTTGTTTTTTATATGCACAGATGGGTACAGAAGTAACCACAGCTTAAAGCGGACCATGAACCAGCAATGTCCAAGACTCTTCTAGGCAAGAAAGCCACATTATCCTTACCAACAGATCACCCTAACACTCACAAATCTTCATTAGCTTCTTACTTAATCCCATTTCATTTCCAGATTTCATTTCCAGATCCTTTGTTTTACTAATAAATAAAAACGCCCATGAGTGTCTCTAGTCCTCAGGGGGCAGTATCCTCCATCCATCCATCCATCTATTTTCCATCACACTTTATCCTTGTTGGGGTCGCAGGGGGTGCTGGTGCCCATCTCCAGCATTCAATGGGTAAGAGCCGGGGTACACCCTGGACAGGTTGCCAGTCTGTTTGATCTCATCTGAAGCAATTAGGTCATTAGTAGCACTGTAGAACTTAACTGGATGTTACAGCAATAATGCATTTGATTCAGGATTGCTGGACCACGGAAACCAATAAAAGATGCAGAACACTGGTCCTCGAGAACTGGAGTTTAACACACTTGCTTTTTTACAAACAGTCTTAACAGACAACTTTCTGTCTCTCATTTCAAGCACCATAGAGATTGAGTGTTCAGTATCAGAGGCCACACCCTCCTGGTATGGAAGACTTCCAGAAGGTGAAGCTTTACAGATGCATAACTTACAGTAAGTATTTGGTAGTATTATCTCAGATGGGTGAGATGTGTTGGGCATCCTTCCACAGGCTTTTTACAATGGTCCCAATTAATGAAGGGACTAGGACAATTCTTTGTCAGATTTTCAATGAAGTAAACTAATTATTGTATCTTTTCATCACATGCAACAAGATGAAAACTATTTAAATTATTCCTTTCATCTAGACACAAGCAGATGAGACAACCAGCAACAACCTTCTGCCTCTCTATGTCTGTGAAGTCAAAAACATGCACAGCTTGAACTGGGTGGAATTCTAACTCCATAATAAATAGTAACATTACAAAAAACAACAGACAGTTGTGAAACAATTTCTAAAAGCAACACCCAATCCAGCAAATGTTTGTCTAGCTAGCTATATATATATATATATATATATATATATATATATATATATATATATATATATATATATATATATATATATATATATATATATATATATATATATATATATATAAAATAATGCACACACTTAATGGTTGACAGCTCCACCTGTAGCTTATGACAAGACTTTGCTTTAAGTGTTAGAAGTCATGTTACATCTTTCCTTTAAATAAATATTTGCAATTTAGAGTTATGATTCAACCCCCTTTATACATAAGATTAAGGTTATATTCATACCAGGAAAGTCCTTTGGTCCACTTGTTTGGTCCGGACCAGAAGACTTTTTTGTCATTTGATGTGGTTTGCTTTCACATTGTACATTTTTTAAGTGAACTATAATTTGTTAACATAGCAATGCAAGTGACGATTGTTGCTCCCATCGGACGGAAATGACTGCGGCGGGCACAGACCGGGAAATGAAGGAAACCACCATGGAAATCATGTATGTAGCACCTCTATTTTGCATATTTGTGTTGTTATTACAGATGATAAATCATAGGGAATGGCAAGAGCAGCTCATTCAAAGCAAGTTTTGACAATTTATTTCTGATTTTGGATCAGCGTTGGAGAATGTGTCCTGCAAACTTAAAAAGTCCCACAACATGCTGGTAGAAGCAACAGATGCTGGCAGGTTTTATTTGAGAACTGTGTCACTGCTACCAACGGTGGCTTGTTGAGTTCAAATAGACATTTGTTTTCTGTACTGGGTTCGGATCAAGGCCGTTTCATATTGTTAGAGTTTATGAGATTACAGATGCTGGAGCTGCAGAAAGCCGTCACTGGGAAAATAACAGATAACTCATTGAAACTGTGGATGTCAAAAACTGGCATACTTAGATTGGCCAAATTGGACTGATTAACGAAAATGGGTCAGCTTGGTCAGATCCACAATATGGTGAGACATTCTCTACCAATGCCAACGTGGGACACTGATGTCAAATGGGTACACTCCCTTGCATGGGAGTGTGCATTTTACATTCTATATAATGCTGATCTAAATGAGCTCTCACTTCCTGATTTTGTTAGGATTTTGGTGTATTTGGTTCCTTGTATGAGTGAGTTCCCGTTTAGAGAAGATCTCTACTGAAGAGTTCAGTCAGCTTGTAGATCCTGCACACCTGGAGCAAATCTGCTGATCAGGCTGACTGGGGCATAGAAGGAGCTGCAGGATCATCACTCTTTGTTGGATGATTACCTATGATGGTATTCCCAGCCAGTTCTCGAGTGTTAGTGGGTTTCCCTGTGTGAATTTCTGCAGTTTTGGTCTTTCTCTCAGGATTGTTTATTCCTGTGTTCCAGACCCTTTTTCGACAATCACTAGTTACTTTCAGATTGGTCAGAAAAAAAGACTTGTGTGCTGCCGTTGCAGCTTTGTGGTGTCCTCAGTCTCCTTTATCTGCCTGCCTGCCCTCCAGTGTGTTGCTCACCCCGAAGAAAGCAACCTTACCGGAACTCACTCTCGTTCTCTCGGACCCTGGACCTTTACTTCTCCACCAACACTGAATCCTAACTCACTCCCCCGCTCTTACCAACTACGGCAGAGTAAGTCCTCTCCTCCTGTCATTCTCTGCACCTGCCCCGTTACAGACTGGTAACTCATATGTCTCCTCCGTAGACATACCCGAAGCAGCTTCTGTAAATGCTGAGCTGACATTGGTGGATTTAACTCCTTTACTGAATCCCTTTGTAAATAAACCTTCTTCACTTTAACTGGTCTCTTGTGTGATTCTGCCTGTGGGTCAGGAAATTGCCTCAAAACATGACAGATTTTACCTTTTCTGGTATCATGATCAGTGAGAGTCCAGTTCTGAAGCTATACAATTTCTCTGGCTTCTTTAGATTAAAATTGTTAAAGTATAGATTTCGCCTCATGAGTGTTCTTTTGCATAAGGTGTCATCAATAAAAGATGACAGCTTCTCCAGGGAAAACGGCTGGAAGGACTGCTGACAGGGGGTAGTTAATTCTTTACAGTATTCATATCAGAAGCGAACTGCACCAGAATCCATTTGGAAGTGGACCAAGACCACTTCAAAAAGTGGGTCTGGGCAGATGACGCTTGGGCTACCTAAACTGATATTTGTCATTACAAATGAAATATAGCACTTGTATTTACAGTATTCTATCTCTGACCTCAAACTAAAATCGACTGCGGAAGCACAGGGGGGCTGCCTCAGCACCAGATGTGACAGATGCTGATCAATTAATGTATACACTATTCTTTAGTATTCCCACAACACTCGACAACAGAAATATTTTTTTTTTCAATGTGACAAATTGTGACTTGAGGAGAATCAGCAAGTAATGGGTTCTCTGGATGGTTCTTCTGCTCAAAGCAGATAATTGTATTGACAATTGTATTTAGGTCAGGCAAAACACAAAGGCCACAGCGTTTAACTATTACTTCTATGGTAATTAGTCAGAGCTCTTGCGTAAAGAACCAGGCAGCCATGTGGCCCCTGATTTTTTCCACTGGAAAAGCTAACTGCCCCTTTTAACCAATATAACTTGGTTAAAAGAAATTACACAAGATCACCACTAACAATGTATAAAGCAAGAACAGCTGCTACAACAAACCCACAGACATGGTTGTGGCAGAGTTGTTGCTCCCAAAGGTGCAGGCCATCTCTAAGCCATAAAACTTTTTAAAGTTTTAATTCTTAATTCTACAGTTGCAGTCCCTCTTCCCCATTTCCACAGCTGAAGGTTGATATTTCGATGTTCCGATGTAGTCAGCTCAGGCAGTCCTCTGTCCATCGTCTTCGCCTTTTTGACAGGACACAGCTACAGTAGGCCCATGTTTAAATAAAACAAGAAAAAAATGTAAAGCTTTCTAGAATTCTGCTCAAAACCAAACCTGACATTCAACGAGCTACAGTGGAATTGTTGTAGAAAAGTTGATGATTGTGCAGTCTTACGGAAAGCTGACGAAACAAGAGCAATGACAGTCTGTCATCCACCATGTCAGTTTGACTTTTAAAGGGAAAAAATAATAAACCCATAACCAGGGAGCAAATTGATTTCTGGAGGACACATGGCAGTTAAATACACAGGGAGTTCTGGGACATGTTTCAGTTTAAGAGGACAGACGGACAGCAGAGCCGTCTTCAGAGAGAGGGAGAGAGATTGCTCATCAAAAGGAACACAGATTAATGTGAACGCAGCACAAACATCACATCATCACTCTCTGTCAGCACTTGACAAGAAGTATCATTACCATCAGAAAACAAAAAAGTTTGGGTGCATTCTTTCTTAAAGTCACTGAGAGAGAGAGCGAGAGAGCGAGAGAGCTCAATCACAGCAATCATTCTTCAATATCACATTACAACATTTAATTTAGTGAAAACATGTCAGAGAAAAGCTCTGACAGCCACTTTTACGATGAAAGATGCTGACACACATGCATTTTGTGCTTTCTTTACAGTAAATCTGCTGAAAATTTTAACTTTTCCAATGAAAAACACCAAAGCGGCAAACTAGTTATTGAGGTTTTGCAGATGGCCCATCACTATGTGCAACTGCGCTCCATGTTTCCCCAAAAGTCCACCAGAGTTCTTGTTCCTTTCTCGCTGTTGTTTTTTTTCTATGTGCAGAGTACTCCTGAATCGATTTGCGACCCTACAAATGCATCAAAAGCTAAGTCTTAACCTTTTAGCTTTATCCATCCATCTTCTACTTCTTATCTGATGTAAGGTTACAAAGGAAACAGCGGCACAGAGTTTCCCAAACCTCCTCCTGCCCTACCTGTCCTTCATCTGAGGCATTCCAAGGCCACCTGAGAGATACAATAATACAAGAAAACATTGCTAGTGTCTCAAAGCCTCAACTCTGGTAAAGCACCTAAACAAGAAGGTCACTCCAGGAGATGTACCACAATGTACAGAAGCAGCTTCCCTACACTTAATTTACAAACCAACACAATCTTTTGCTCAACTGTTTTGCTTGCATAATCTACTTTAATACTGCACCTGATTTGTTATCAAGAATCAAGAATCTTTGTCATTATGTCACCATAATGACATTTTGGTGAGACAGAATTCACACATGTTCACGCATAACACAGAGACGCAAACAAGACATAATGTTCAAATAGTTGGATGCATTGACAACACTACCTGAGGAGATGAAGGTGTTCAAATAGTGCTTAGTATCTGATAGTTGAATGTTAAATGTTCAAGTCAAAAGAAGACAGATAGCAGTCACTTTACAGGATGATGTAAATCACTGAGCAATCGAAAGGATGTATCAGACAAAACAATCCCCGAGAGGTTGAAGAGTGTGTGACTAGTCATTAGCAAAAAAAGAAATGTTCAGGTTAATAGATGCTCAAGTCAAAAGGACAGGTAGCAGTAAGTTTACATGATGATGTAAAAAATACTGCACAATTGCATGACTGTAATAGTAAGACATTCCCAGGGAACTTAAAGTGTGAAAATTGGCATTAGCAAAAATTTAACTGGGCTGGTGGTTTATTTGATTCTCAGTAGGGGATGATAGCCCTTACAGCTTTGGGAAAGAATCTGTTCCTAAGTCTATTCGTTTTTGATTTGATTTTCCTGAATCGTTTACCTGATGGAAGTGGGACAAACAGTGCATTGCTAAGGTGGGTGGGATCGGTGGCAAAATGAATGGTCCTTTTCTGGACTCTTGTAGCATTAAACTGTGTCTAGATCTTGTAGACAGCATCCCACAATCACCACCTGTGCTAAATCCTTCCTCTCCTGTGCCGTGCAGCTCCCATGCGACACTGTCAATCTGAGACACAGGATGCTTTCGATTATAGTTGTATGAAAGTTTATGATGTAAGGTGATGTAGATTCTTTCTTTCCTGAGAAAGAAGAGCCATTGTTGGGCCTTCTTCACCAAGTGGTAGGTGTTCACAGTCCAACAGAGGTCAGAGGAAATGGGAATGCCCAGGAACTTTACGCTGTCCATACCCTCCAACACCTCCCCATGTATGCTGAGACGAGCATGTTCAGTCTTCATGGATCTCCTAAGACCTTTTTGGTCTTGCTGATGTTAGGAGCACTACTGTGTCAGATTGTGGGCCTCCTCTCTGTAGTGAATTTCATCATTGTTGGATATGAGACCCACCGCAGTGGGCACAGTCTGCAAACCTTGCTACCATGTTTTTGGGGTGAATAGCAGAACAGTTATGTGTGAAGAGGGGCAGGGTTGAGGACACAACCCTGCAGTGTGCCAGTGTTGAGTGGGGCAGATGTGGGTTTCCCTATCCTCGCCGCCTGGGGCCTGTTAGTGAGGAAGTCACTGATCCAGGAGAGAGCAGTGCAGATAACCCCAAGTTGAGGAGCTTCAGGGCCATCATGTCCAGAAGCACAGTGCAGTAGCATCCTAACATAGGTGTTGAGATGCTGCAGATGAGTCAGAGCCTTGTGAAGTGCCAATGAGACAACATCCTCCGTAGAACGATTCTTCCTGTAGGCGGACTGCAGTGTATCCAGGCCAGCCGGGATGGTGTCCTTGATTTAATTCAGAAGGATGCTCTTGAAGCACCTCAAGGATCAGAGCAACGGCACGGCAATCATTGAGGCAGGTTACTATCCTGTTGCTCTTACCCCTACTCAAATTACACTAAATGCATGCAGATAGAAATACACCTGTCAAGTCCTGCAGATATGAACAATTTGACCTGATACTTCACAACTTTAATCCACACCAGTGTTTCCCGCAGGAATTTGATTAGGCGAGGCGGTAAGTTTGGGGGGGGGCACGACACGCTTTCCGCAGACCGACTCGCGGAGCGGGGGGGGGGAGACACGTTTTCTTTCCGCGGACCGACTCGCGGAGCGGGGGGTATCCATGTGTTTTTTCCCTGCCATTCACGCACGCGTGTGTTAACGTCACTTTTTTTTTTTTTTTTGGGAACGTTGGCGTGGCGGGGGCGTGAGTTTGGCGAGGCGGCCGCCACGCCAAGATAGCGCTGCGGGAAACCCTGATCCACACCATCATACAAAATAGGCCATTTTCCATTAGTCTTCAAAAGCCCACTGCATGTTTCCATCGGGGATTTAATTTTCCTTGGGCTTTACTTTCATGTGGAAAAGGTCCAAGTCTGAGGGTAGGACTTTTCAAGAAGCCTTGGGATTTGTTCAATCGATGGGGTTGTGTGCGGCAAGAAAAACTGTCTGCCACAAGGGGTAGTAAGGAGCAGTAAGTAGATGAGGAGTTTACAAACATATCGATTTTAAACCCTTAATTTATAAGAAAAAAGTCGTTTTAAGATGTGTGTAGATGAGGAAGTACACCTCCAAGCTTCATTTGTGCTGTCAGTTCATCTTGGTTATGAGCCAATTTGGATTACGTATTCAGACTTGTCAGGGATGGTATAGAGCCGCAGACAGACTGGTCTTGCCGGGGGGAGGGGGGGGGGGGTAGTTGGAAACACTGTTGCTGCAGCATTTGGTTGGCCAGTCTGTCTGTGATCTTTTTGTCACGGCTGAAATGGTAAATGGCTGGTAGGCCTACTTGTATAGCACTTTAGCTAGACCCCAAAGCGCTTCACACTACAGTCATTCATCCATTCACACTCACATTCACACCCTGACAGTGGTCTATGTTAGTAACCACATCTTCCCTGGGGCAGACTGACAGAGGTGAGGCTGCCATACATCGGTGCCACCTCCAGTATTTCGGGTGAAGTGTATTGCCCAAGGACATAAAGACTGAGACGGTCGGAGTGGGGGATCAAACCGGCAACCCCCCCAATTGCAGGACAAAATCCCTAAATCATGAAAAGTGAATAAAAAGTGTTAACTAACTTTGTGGAGAATATCTGCAAGAACCACATTTCAAATATGACAATCTCCTCTGGATGTTTTTGGCATTTTAAGTTGATTATAAACTTTTTGCCACAGTTCTGTAATTAGAATGTAATCCGTGGCCGAGAAAGCGGAGGTGGCTAGGGTTGGCGTATCAGGTATATCATTTAATCTTTAACCTTTTTCTGCAATCAAAAGTCCACGGTATTGTACTTAAAAACTCCTGCTAATTATTCTCGCCATGGCTGTGGCAAAAACATATTCAAAAAGCTTTAAACTTTAACTTTATTTGGCAAACTTTGGAGCAGACGGATCAGTCTTGTCTCCTCTCTCTGCTTCTGTCACACCCTACACACCACTGTGGCACCACAGGCAGAGAGAAGCTGTGCTTTATATTTATTTATTTTCACCAACAGGAAACAAACTGCATGTGGATTCCTAGACTTTAAGTGATGTGTCAGAAGGCAAAGGTTTGGCAGCTGCATTACTGTATTGCTACTAAATCCTCAAGAGTACAAAATGGAATTTTTATGTGGCGAGAAGTAAGACTTACATGATCACTTCAAGCCTCCCCATTATAATGTTGTTGGGAGAAATGTGGGTGCTGATACCTCTGCAAATCAAACAGTGCTGGTCAGAATTGTAGCCAAAAGTTGTTTTTTTATCACAGTTTGAGTCACAGGTAGCCATTAACTGCTAAAGTAATTTATAGGTAGACTAGTCTCACTCAAGGGCAATTCTCTAGATAGAGATTTGTTGGGTCTCCGAGCTACTGCTCCTCAGGCAACGACGTTTTCATCCTCACTGGATACATCAGCATATGATTTATCCTTCATGGAGTGAATACAAATTTAGGCTGGAGTCTTTGATATCGATACTTTCCTATTGAGTGACCTTTGTAATATGCATTAAGGCATGAATGTGCAGCATAATTACTCTTCAGCAACTTTCACTTGCATTTTCAGTTGGCTTTGCTTTATTTTTTTTCTTTCACTCTTTTTTTTCCAAATGTTTGAATTTTAGAAATAAAAACTAATATAGCTATAGTGAGCTACACTGGAAGAATTATTTTTAGTTTTTTTGTTTAAACAATGACTTATGTTCTGTTTACACAACAACAATCGGTTGAAGACGGAATTGTTTTTTTCTAATTCTGTTAACACATCTTCATAACGTTTTAATTACAATCTCCATGAACACAAAACTAGCAGACAGTGTGTTCTTTGAAACTCAACAGTATGTGCGTGCGTATGAACTCTCCCTGCTTAAAAAAAGGTGGGACCACGTCATACTGCGTATTTGCCAGAGCTTCCCTATACAGGAAGATTTCCTTTTTTCCCATCTAGACGACCGGAGACCGGTATGTTTCCAAAACGTTTCTGTTTTCTCCAATAAATGTGTAAACAGGGCTTTAATGGCATAGCAGATTAGACTAATGGCGATTGCCACAAGAGAGTTAAGTTCTGGTCTGGTAATTTAAAAGTAGAAATACCTAATAATTTAAAAAAATATATTTGCTTCCTATTTCACTCTTTATACATCTTTGTATACAGTAATGTATCAAATCAGCTTATAGACCTTTCTTGAAAAAATAGCTGTATCCTCCATAATCTGACAGAGGCTATAAAATGTCATTAAATTTCTGCAGGTTAAGAATGACAAGCTTTAGAACTTGGTGCCTGCAACAAGTTGCAAAATCCCAGAAGGGATTATTAGCTGCTTCAGTTGTATAGCAGCTGTGCGCAACATGGGATATTATATTACCAAAACCAAAAGCACAATTTTTCTGCAATGTCTTGCTAAAAAGCTGCATTCTGTATGTCTCTGTGTCACTTTGAAATTAGCAGTTGTTTGTGTTTTGGTGTTGCTGTGAGACCCTGCTAGGCCTGACAGCTGCTGTTCCTCTGAACACTTTATTAATGCACACTGAAATCCAAGGAAAAAAAAAAAAGAGAAACAATTTCATCACGTCTAGTGAGAGAAAAAGGAGGAGCAGGCGGATGATGCAAAAGGAATGCGCAGAAATGGATACGAGTGACCCAAAGAAGGAAAACAACAGAACAAAGGAGGAGGAAAAGTTGAACTGCAGTTAAAAAAGGGAAATCAAACTGGAGGATAATGAGGTGAAATGATGGACAGTGATGATGAAAACAAGGAGAAACAGATGGCCAAAAGGAGAAGTAGGAAAGAGGAAAAGTATATATGTGTAAAACATGATTAGCTGTCATTTGACATCACTGGAATTATATCACAAATAAAAAAAGTAATTTTAAATCTAAACCATCTTTAACTCTACAAAAGTGTAACTCATTTTTAAGACAAAGAAAATTTGAGATTTTCTAAAAAGAAATAAATTTAGGTCCCAAGAATCTTTTGTTTAAATATTAAACCTAGAAAAATATGTTGGTCTGTGAAGGTAACATACAGCTCTTGTGTTTCTTGTTGTATGTTTTAACATTTTGAAATGTTTTCTTTCGCTAAAAAAACTGGCATACTTAAATTTTGTTAAGGTGAAGGCATGGATTGAAAAACAGATACAAAAATTGTGGCTAAACCCATAGTCTTCCAAATTAAAAGAACTACATGCTTTTTGTGTATCAATCTATGTGTAAGAAACCTTTTTGAGTGTCACTTTATGAATTGAATCACTGAAATAAATTTACTTCGCAAAGACATTTTTATGCTGAAATGCTCCTGTATACATTTGATGGAACATTTCATCGTGGAAGGGAAAAGACCAGCGTCTTGTCAAAAACACATTCATGGGCTAGTATCTTGACTTACTGGTCGCAGACTCAGTCCAATGTGTTCTACTCAAAGATTAAATCTTCAGCTAGTAATTATTTTAGCCTCTACTCTGCTACATACTGTGAAATAGGAGACATGGAAGGATCATAGTTGTTCAGTTTACAGAATCTCTTGACTAAAGAACTGGTTGACCCCTCCTGTGTGCCTCTAAGTAATTCACATGCTGCTTAAAGGCTGAAGCAAATCTTTATTTCCAGATTGAAAGCAGTGCGGCAATGATGTTTGAGCTGCTTAGATTTCCGTGCAGGCCGGTTTGTAACTGCTGCAAAGTTTGACTCTTCTTCCAAAACAAAAGGTTTTAGATCTTGAATAATTCCCACTCTGCAGTTTTTGACAACACATCTCTGTCTCAGCCCTGTCAGCTTTCATTTAACTCCCCGCGAAACCGTTGTAAAGAGGAAACGTTGAGCTCGGCAGCTCTGCTGTGACTGTCGGCTTCTCCGTTAAACTGATGAGAAGGATGAATAGTGTGAAGATCTAAAAATGGTGTCTGGTTTTAAATCCATATGTCCATTCATTCCTCCGCGGAGCAAGGGGGAAAAAAATAGTGTAATTACACGGATCCTAATACGGGATTGATTCGTAACTGCAGGACATCCTTGAACCAGATACTTAAAAATTAAGAAAGGAAAAAGGCGAGCGGTGCCCTAAGTGAATTTAAAAATGCAGGAATAATTACACATATACTGCAAACTAATTAAGAAGATGTGAACTCTGCGGCCTCCTTCCTCCCTGGCAGTGATTACGCGACTCATATTTCAGACTCACAAGGGCAATTTCTCTGCTACAAACGGACGGACGGAAGTAAGACCAGACAAAAACGAAGTTGTGACATAAGATGTGGACTCAAAAAAGAAAGAAAGCGAGAGAGAGAGGGGGAGAGAGAATTGAAATGGAAGAAAGTATGTCTCTGGTTTCTATTTCAAAGTCGTCATTTTAATTGTGTTGGAGGCACGAAAAAAGAGGAACACTGTCTGAAAGAAACATGGATATTTTTATAATTCAATGGATGTAATTTATATCTGCGGGAGGAGGAGAAAGAGGATAGAAGCAGTGTCCGGTCGGAAAATTTCCAAAAATAGGATTAGCAACATTGACAAGAATCCAGAGAATATAAAAAGCAGACCTGACAGAAACAGTTAGGTTTTTTTTTTTTTTTACAGTTTTTTGAGAAATAAAAAATTGTCCATGTTTATAAGTTGTTCGCTGCTTTGTGCAATTAGCAGAAAAGCTCTTATTTCAAGTTTATTTAGAAATAGCCTGTTTAGTAACTGTTTTCATGTGTCCATTGTGTTCTTCACAGTAAATTAAATCTGGGGTTTTCTGTCTTCCTTCAGTCATGAAGTATCTTTCTGAAGTAACAACTGTTTTGTAATTTTATGTTTTCTATCTTCATGACTCCATAGCTTTTTTTGGGGGTTCATTATTTGTCTCTTGTATGTTATAGTTAATACCCCTGGAAAGATTTCAAATTATTTTCCTTTAAACATGACGTTTGTTTATGATTGGAAGTGAGACATTTTTTATGATTAATCTTTTGTGATGAGCTCTAACATTTTAAGGCAATAAGGCCTTCTTGCTATCACCCTAAAATGTTGCTACCTCCACAGATCCTCTACTGGATTCAAGTCAGGCCTCTGGCTGGGCCACTTCAAAAGGTTAATATTACCTCCAGTGAGAAGGTTTATTTTCTCCATTTAAAATATTATCTTAAATCAGAATCTACAGGGACTGGACAAATTTTGGGCAGTACTTTGTATCTTTGTGGGGGTTTTTGTGTCTATCTGAGGTAAATTTCTATTCTTTTTTTTTTTTTTAGAAATAACATTGAAATTAAAGGCTTTTTTGTTTGTTTGGAGAAGGCCATTCATGTTTTAATTAGCTCCAGGCTCAAATAGTGTAATAGTCTCGATGTCAGTGTCTCTCAGTCCTTGTACACACGTAGCAGGGTCTTAATAAGATAGAATATCTCCCCCTGATCATTTTTAAACATGACATCGTACACAAAGGATAATTTCTAGAATGGGTTTCATCTACACAAACCTGTGTAAAGCTGTCCATTGTTTTAAACATGCCAGATGCATTTGGGGCAGTGCAACCCAAAGCTAAAAAACCCACATCAGCCAGTCAGAGTCCTTCAAAATAAAAGCAATATTGAACAGCATTGTTCCTGTGTAAATGATCTGATCTCCAAGCACTTTATCTCCTTTGCACCTCAACATATTGGAGCAGCTGGGCTTGTAAAAACAACAAATAGTGTCTCTAGACCAAATGTAATGTTTATAATGTTCCATGTAACTTCAATTGGAAATAGACAACTAAACGACCACAGATGCCGTAGGTTAAGTGAATGTGTCCAGTTTAACACATGGATTAGACACATACTGCAAACAGTCAATCACAACACCCGCGTAGAAATCAGCACCTCTCTGCTACCATTCACTTTTAACTCCACTATATTGTCAAATCTATAACAACGGGCACACATGTGACGTCAGCACCGAGATACTGACGTCACATAACACTTTGTCTTCTCATGTACACACACGCAGGCTCAAAAACGTTTCAAGTTTTTAGAAATCTCCACTTTGCCCGGAGTTTTCAGAATCATTCGTATTGAGTGATGTAAAACGCTGTTTACGCGTGGATGAAAGGCATAATCACATAAAAATGTATGAGTTTTCCCAGATATCTGGCTACATGTGGACTAGGCCTCAGTTGCTCTCAGCTAGTCCACAATTCAGCTCTCCGTCTTTTAACTAAATCCTCCCAAAGCACAGCACATCACCCCTGTTTTCTGTGATCTTCTTGAGTGTTTTTTATAATTTTATTATGTGCTTGTTCTCCTTATTCAGATGTTTTATAGTGCTTTGTAGATTAATAAATTAAATGAATGAATAAATTCCTAATAATCTTTTACTCTTATTTCAGAAAAAAAGTGTCTGTTTGTTTTAGTTTTATATTCATGATAATTCTGTCATTTTTATATTTCACTGTGTCTTTGTAGTTAGTTTAGGATATGATTAATTTTCTTTTTCTTTTTATCATTTGTACCTCTATGTGTGTTTGTGGTAATTATTTTTATTTTCTTTTTATTTTTTGTCGTCCCTTAAGATTAAACAGTGTCTTCTCTCTGTGATTCTTTTAACAATTTTTAATAAGCATTAATGTCTGTTTGTGGCAATTTATATATATGATGTGAAGTAATGATTATTGTTTTGGTGAAAACTTTCAGATTTTCATAAACCAATTTTTAAGTTTTTAAACAAATCTATTTCACCTACAGTACCTGTCAGAGTTCAAAATTCAAAAGCTGCGATACACTCACTTGAATGCATCCAAATGTCTTATAATGACCTAATTCAAACAAACTGTGAAGGAAACAAACATTAAACTGCATGAAATCTGTGAAGAAAGGAAGCGGAAGCACAGAAAAGGTTTAAAGTCATCCTAGAGTCGTCCTCTTCTTCCCTCTTTGTGCCACAAAAATCTTCCGAGTGGATTAACGGAATCTTGCAGCTGCTCTTCAAAGTCAGCTTTATGCCTCCGTCCCCCCTCCTTCCTCTACTCCTCGTATTTTTTTTTAAACTTCTTTAACTTCCTAAAGCTGCAGATATTCAGAGAGGCATTATCAGCCGCTTTATAATTTAACAAAATCCTCCACAAAGACCACAGCAGCGACTTACAGGAGGAGAACATGCAGAGAGAAACACACCAAGAGGCTACCGGGCGAAGGAATATTCAAACCTCAACTTCTGCCAGATAAAGTGAGAATTAAGAGCAGCAGTGCCGCCTTGTTCTGCATGTCATTTACTTCTTTAAAAGACTTGAGTCACTCTCGTCAGTCTTCTCCAGCAGCATTCACAGGCGAATGATGATATCACAGAGGGAGAAAAAGTCTGTTTGACCTCCTTTCCTCCTTCATTGCACTTATTTTTCACTAAAGGCTTTTATGAAGGTGACACTTTACTGACAAATATAAGCATAATTTATATGTGTTCATCAATACATCCTGGATGGAGAGCTTTATACACCTCTATAAGTCAGAGCTTCAGATTGTCAAAGTTTTTTTGAATCCCTTAAACTGTTATGATCAGTAGATGTTTGGGTTTTGGTTGGGAAAAATAATGAGCACAGGTTGCCTCTGATTTAAATATCTTTGCTGTTTTTTTTGTTTGTTTTTTTGTCTGCCTATTCGTCCATTCCTTATCGTTTATGGTGTTGTAATGTTTTTGCATATTTGTTCACCCCTTTGTGTTTAGTTTCTTTGTTTATATATATGTTCTGTTCTTTGTACATTTGGAATTATTTCTGTTAGATCTCTGTTAGATTTTCCCCTTGGTTTGATAGTTTCTTTGTATCTCAGTTTAGCCCCAAAAACCATTGTTTTGGTTTTACTGGATCTCAATTCTGCTGCATTCCACACAGTTCATCATAACATTCGGACTGGCAGATCGGAAAAGTGGGAAAGATTGTCTTGAACTACAGAGCGCGTCTGGTGACATGGACAGAAAAAAAGTTTACAAGATGTTAAGTCGTGGCCACGCGTTACTAATGCGTGGGAACGAGATAGATAAGTCGTGGCCATAAGCTCCTTTATGGTGGTGTAGCAGGCATTCAAGAAACATGGGGAACATAGACTTGATTTCATTTTGTTTAAACCTTGGAATGAGCTATAATGACATCCTGTGATTTCTTGCAATTAAACACCGGGTGGTAATAAGCAGAGTTCTCAACTTTCCCACATTGACCTTGTGACACACGCATTTATTTCACTCACTTCACACGCTCACGCACAACACATGGCATTTCTCACGCATAAAAATAACAAACGCCCATCTGGGCTGCGGATGATCCGTTCACAGCTCTGTCCATCCAGAGCTCAGTCTAAACCCCGCCGTCTGCGGAGCTGTTTCAGCTTCTTTCACAGCTTGTGACCATCAGTAATTATTCCCGCTGCAGTTCGTGTTAACAGAGGAGCAGAAGAGCGATCAGCATTATAAATAATTTTGATCTTAACCATTGGTGGAAGTAAGCCGGTGCGGTACTGCGTACGCAGGGAGCAAGGGTGGAGAGCGGCTGCCAGATGAAGCCTTCATTCAGAACCAGTCATGGCTGCACGCAGGATCAGAAAACAGTTCTGCTAACCAGACACAGTCTAAAAAGGCACTTATTCTGTTAATAAGTTTCGTTCTTATAAACAGGCGTGCTGCTTTGCGCTTGAATTCAGGTGCACAGAATTACGTTACATGTAGTTTAGGTGCGCACTGTTAAGGATCCTTTTAAGGAACTTGTAACATCGGGGGCTTCAGCTCAGATCCGTCATTTCTCCTGTTCCATCTAAAGGAGCCCTTTACACTCTTTATTTGTGCATTTTTCCCATTGTTTATTCCTCTTGTGCAGCGCCCCAATTGGGGGAAAATACGCCCACCTAACCGCCTCAATCGGGTATCATTAAGTATAAAATATGCTGATACAAGACGTTACCAAAAAAGTGTTTTTTTTCTAGCCCGGAGGCTGAACCGAAGGCAGTATTTATCTTATCTATCTCATTCCCACGCATTAGTAACACGTGGCCACAACTTAACATCTTGTAAACTTTTTTTCTGTCCATGTCACCTGATGGGCTCCGTATTGAATTGTTCTAAACTGGTTTTAGTCGTACTCGACAGTCCAGGGTGCTTTGTCTCTTTTGGTAATTGTTAGCCTAAGGAAACAAAGGTCATGTGGGATTCCTCATAGCTCCATTCTCAGGCCTATTTTATTCAACCTATACATGAGCACACAAGATAAGGTGATGAAGCAATGTGTTAGGATGAAAGAATTTGTCTTTTTTAAGTGGTGGGGGGAATGCAAATACTTGTTTAGAGGACAAAACAGCAGCCAGCCAGTGGCATTATGTGAGACAGTACTTTGACAGAGAGTGATAAGCAAAGACGCTTCTATAGTCCCCCTCAAGGCCAGAGGCAGTGAGACGCATCAACAACCTGATAGTAACACACACACAGAGCAACAGACGCATCAAAAATCTGTTTGGTAATGCACATACACATAGCAGTAACGTGAAGAGGTAAACATGTGGCAGAGACAAAGAGAGGTTTAATCACCGCCAAAGGGGGTATTGACATGTGTAAGTTTAAACCACAGAGCCCCCTTCCTACCTTATTTGCAACCAGTCATTAGCTGTGTTTGCATCCAGTTCTACGACTTTGGAAAAGGGTTAAGCAGCTGATCCAAAACAGTTTCCAAAATGCTAAATTATTTAAAGGACCTGATCAGAATTAGAATCAGAAAGGGCTTTATTGCACAATAGTACAATATTGTACATAGGGGTGTGCTTTGGTGCTACACGGACAAACATACAGTAGACATAAATAAATGTAGGGATATATAATGAGAAATAAACAAATACAAGTTCTATAGGAAGAATAACTGAGAAAAATTATACAACTATTTGCAGAGAAAGAACAACATGGCAGGTATTTACACGTGATGATGCCCTATCATTATTGCACAACAACTTTTTGTGTAAAACATAATATTCAAGGAATAGAGATATTGTTTCCATTTAAAGTAGCCATAAAAAAAATCACAATAAATAATTGAAAAGGTGGGAAAAATAAATAAAACAGCTGTTTAAGTGAATACTCCGTTACTGATTTTTAAACTTTTGGATTTCCACAGAATGGAGTTGCATCAGTGTCTTTGCTGAAGCTTATTTCTCCACCTGTGGTTCTTTTTCTTTTTTTCCTTTTTTCTGTCACTGTGGTGACAGTGTTGATGTGGGAAAAGTCCAGCAGAGATTTTAGAGTAACATACAGCATGTTGTCTTCATGACCACATCTTTCTGAAGGATATGCTTGTGTTTGTCACCAAGACATTGGAAAAATAATATTTCAGAAGGTACAGCAGATAAAGAAATGGCTACAGATCCTGGACTGGCCTCTGCGAAAATCAGGAAACGGATGGAAATGAGTCCTAAAAATATTAATCACGTATTTACACAATATAAAAAGTCAAATCCAATCATAAAGGAACATTGCCAAAAATGTCAGTATGTGACATAAAAGAGCCAAAAACAGAAGTTAAAAGACACTGAGCAACTGGCTTTTTTCGAGTATTTCCTTTATGATATGGTGATATTTGAATTATTTAAAACCAAAGTCTCTGATCCGAACGCTCAGCATGCAGCAGCTGCCATGAACGAACCACGGGGCCTCTGTTTGATCAGAGAACCAGGACAGTTTTAGGTTGTCTCCCCACATTAACACAAGTGACGGATCTGAAGGCGAGCCGACAGAGCCCCGCCGCTAATCGGGCGTTAGCAAGGTAATGTTTCTGGTGGCGTCTCAACCAGCTGGAGTAAATACCTGTTCACACCTTGCAGATAAGCAGGAGAGAGCCGCAGCTTTAGCGACTTTCCTCCACGACTTTCACTCTAATTAAGTCCCTTCTCTCAGACGAAGCAGGAGAGACAACAGCAGCAGGGCTGAAAGAGAAACACTACTTTGTTCATCACATTTAGGCCTTTTGTTAAAGGATGATTGTGTGAAGATGTAGCTTTGTAAAACAGGTTCTAATTGATCACCACTGATCAGACACTTTAATAGGGGAGGATCTGGTTGTAAACAATGTATGGAATCTCCTACGGACAAAGCCTTTAACCCTTGGAAGGGCAAAAAGGAAATTATATTCAGACTCATTCCTATATATTTTCGAACATATCTTTACTTATAACAACAAGAAGAGAGCAAAGTAACATACCCGTTCTTATACATATAAACACAGAACATGCACAAGGGAAACAAAAAATTTAAATAAGGCAGCCTTACCAACAGACCAACATTTAGGCCAGTTGTTTCTACAAATGACCTTAGAACAGGTCTTCAATCCACATGTCAAGATGAATGTTATTTTGGACTAACCAAGTGTAAAAAAAAATATCCCAAATTGGTCAAAATCCATCAAGCTCCTTCTTAATAAAATAACTAATCTTCTCAAAGGTAAAGTAAAAAGTCATCCCTTTAAGACATTGTGAGATTCCTCATTTTGACTCTTTCTTCCATGCCGTTGCAATACAACACTTAGCTTCCAAAACACAAACATTAAGTAGGGATCTTAAATTGTTTGAGATAACATCTTCAGGGTATATATTCAAAATTCACTGTTCAGGATTGATAGTAAATATTCATTCTTGTTTTTAGAAATCCTTCTTCTGTTTTTGCTTTTTTTGTCGTTTGTTGTATTTCAATCAAATGGATGAAAATGTCTAAGTCTTGAGGTCAAAAAGTTCTGATTTAAAAAGAAGATTGTTGTTTCTTGGAATAAACTATTTAGAAAGCATTTTAAAATGTAATATGGCATTTTTAAACAAGAAAACCATTCTGGTTTCTGATTTTGATGTAAACCTTGGATCTAATTTGAGACTGAGGTCACCGATCCTGGTGCCGTGGTGTTACTGATAACTCATAATTTAACTGATTTCACTGTAGAAGGTTTTGTATTGTACAAGAAACACATTTTTAAATACATACATTTCTGAGTTTTTTTTAGGGCAGGGATGCTGAAAAAGGGGAGCGGAGGATGAGGGACAGGAGCGAGATGGAAATGATAATGATTAGTGGAAAAAAATGCAATTATTAGACATCAGACACACTGCACAATTTTCCTACACAAAGTAGCTTTTGGTTGTGAAAGTGGTAGGTAATCTAGAGATGTTTCCCCCAATGCAAGTGTCATTTCAGTTTATCTGTATAGTGCTAGTTCATAGCCGAGCTCATGTTAGGGTACCCATACTCAATTCAGTTCACTTTAATAAAAACAATCCAATTAAGTTGTATTCAGAATTAGAGTCAGTTACATGCAGTCTAATTTAGTCTAAGTGTAATACAATACAGTCAGAGTCAGATGATTATATATGACAATAAGTAAAAGGCTGTCTATGTAAGGAATCCAGCAGATTGCATTTAATCTGTACTGTGATGCTCTCCCTCACCCTGTGCAAACAAGAGACAACAGAGGAGAAGAACCACTGCCTTTCAACAGGAAGAACCCTCAACTGGAACCAAGCTCAGTATGAGCGACAATCTCTCATGACTGACTGCAGACTAAATGGAGAAGAAGTCAGAAATGAAATTAATGGAGTTGACATTTGAGAGTAATGTTTTACACGACTTGATCTTTTTCCAGTTTTTCTGCATGTCTTTGAGTGTTTTATTTTATTTTATTTTACTTAAGTTTCTAACTCTTTGTCCTTACTCCCTCTCATTTTTGCTTCTGTTTCCGTTTGTGTGGTTTGTAAATTTGCTTCTCCTATGTGTTATTCCATGTGTTTGTTTATTGTTGGTACTGCTTCAAAAGTAATCCTCATGTTTTTTTTTTCTCATGGTTTTCCTTTACTATTTCCCAGATTTTTTAATTGCTTTTAGCTAAGGACTCTGTTTTTTTTTTTGTTGACACTCCAGTAATCACCAGCTCTGTTGCTTATCAGCATGTACATTTAATTAAACTTTCATGAGGATTCACCCATGTTTTTTTATTTGTTCTCACACAACAAGAGCCTGCTAATCAGTCTGTTTGTTATGCTGTCTTCATCCTATTCAGGGTCAGCCAATTGACTGAGTTTGGACCATTAATTTCACTGCTTGGGGTTCCATAGTTTTTAAATAGCTGTTTATTTTTTTATTTTTCCAGCTGTTCATGGACAAACCGTCTGATTTAATTACATTTCTTCACCACCTAAAACAAGGAGCGATTTAAGGACCGCAACAACATGCAGGATTATGATGAAAATCATTAGGCAGCAATCAGGCTTAGGAGGTGATGCGTTTAGAAAAATGCATTTTTTTGTAAAGGATGCGGAACGCCTGTTTTTCACTAAAATGCTGTGATTATAAATAGTGACACAGAGATGTTGAACACTTCTAACTTTAGCACTGAACGACATAGACACTGTCTGGTAAAGTGTAGAAAAACTGACCTTTTCTGCGTTGTAAAAGAATGTAAAGAGAATAACTTGTAAATAAATTAATATAGGTTTACTCGTTTGTTCAGTCTCTAAAAAAAATGTTAGAATTGAAAAACTTTGTTTATTGTGTCTGCTATAAGGAGCCGAAAATTTTTACACAGAGTATGTTGAACTTTTGACCACAAATAAAAATACTGCTCTTTCAACGTTTAATTTAATGACCTAATTCCTAAAGATATTCATAAATATTGAAAGAGCAATGTGTCCCACATGAAACCCTGTGGGATTCCTTGAGCCATCTAAAGAGACATCAAAAACTCCAAAGGACCCTAAATTGCCACAATTTTTATGCCTTTAGCCTCTGATCAAAAATATCCACAGCGCCAGGAATAGTGACAAGGTGTAACAAAATAGCGAAAGGGATTTTTGCTCAAATGCTGGAAAATCAGAGACATTGGATAAAACTAATGTCCAACTTAAGGATCCCAATGTGTAATTCTGGACCTCACTGAGAGGATTCATGAGCTGAATCTTTTATGTGCGCTGAAAGAAAACTAGTGTGGTTATGAGAAGCAGAAAGATCCACATCATCTTTAAAATCTAGTCGATTCCAGCCTGATTAAGAACGACACACATGTAGAAGTAGGTAAAATAGCATATTTTGTATTTTTCCATAGAAGTGTTACAGCTGTAAATGTATAGTGTACTTCAGTTTGTTTCAGTTCTGTGGTCCGATTTGATGGTTTCATGTTTAATTTTTCTATATGGTAACCCAACTTAACCATCAGCTGAACAGAGGGAGACTTTTGTCCTCCTTTGCCTAACGGTTATTGATTATAACCTTTTCCACCGCTGTTGTTTGTTTAATTATTATTTAGAAAGCGCATGTGAGAGTAACAAATGGGAATTTGAATCCCAAAGAGAAAGAAAGAACAGAACATTCTTGTCTCGGCAGGAACAACAGATGATGCAGGACGATGGTAACAAACGGCAAATGGAGCAAGAGCTGCAAGGCTTCGCTTCTCGAAACTGCTCCAACGGCTGACCTTTGCATGATGCACATGGTGGATGGAGAGGAAGAACAAGGTTTGGGGGGATGAGGGGGGGGGGGAGGTGGCGGGGGCCTGGGAGACCAGTTACAGCAGTTAACCGACACAGTTCCCTCTCCCCGTTTTCATCAAAACTTTTCCTCTTTCAGGCTTCCCCGCAGGATTCCATGTTGTTTTTTTAATCTGATGCTCAGCATCAACAAGCACCACTGCGGCTGGCCATGCTGCCTAATGGACACCATGAAAGCATACCAAAGACAGCCGAAAACAAAGCAGGAGCCCAAATGAGAAGCTCCTCAGGGTCCCTGCGGGACCCCACATGGCCGAAAGCTGATACAATCAGTGGATTGCTTGTAAGAGTAGGGATTTTTTCCTTTTTTTT